>NC_051453.1:22876643-22896188 GCF_001649575.2 Kryptolebias marmoratus | reverse complement strand
AGTTGCTTATGGCTAAATTAGGGTTAGAGTGCGGGTTTTTGTCTCTTTCTTACTGTTTATTCATTGTCACATGCTGTTTTTATTTTGTTTTTTAATTATGTAAAGCACCTTGAAATGCCTTGCTGCTGAAATGTGCTATACAAATAAAATATAAGTCCATATAATCCATATAAGTCATTGGGTTCTACAGACATCTTTAATTTGTTATAAATAAGTTAGCAAATAAAAACATAGATTTATTTAAAAGTAGTGCAAAAACCCATATCTGTTACTTTGGTCTCTTTAAGAGATACTCTCCTTCAAAAAAATAAATTAAACACTAAGGAACTGGACTTCTATGTAGAAGTCAGGTCATTCCATAATTATAATTTATAATTTCTGCCGAATGTTGTACAATATTCACTCTAACTCACACCTAGGGACAATTTAAGAGTCACCAATGAACCTAACATGAATATTTTTGGTCTGTGGGAGGAAACCGGAGTACCTGAAGTAAACCTGTTTGTGATAATTGTACAATATTCGGCAGAAATTATGGAATCACCACTCTTGGAGGATGTTCTTTCAGTTGTTTAATTTTGTATAAACAACAAATCACAGACATGCCACAAAACTATCATTTTTAAAAATCCCAACCTTCTGGCACTAAAAATAAAAAATAAATAAATGTATTTGTTGTAGTCAGTTACGTTTTTTTTTTTTTTTTGTATACATCAATTCGGAGGAAAAGATTATATACATGAGAAAAACACTGCTCCATTAGTTCATTCATTCACCTTTATTTAACCAGATTTAAAAAAAAAACAAAAAACCATTGATCAAGATCTCTTTTACAAGAGTGACCTGACCAAGAGATCAGTAGCACTGAAATGAAGTTAAAAATGTTATTTGACTCAAAAAATTCCTTTAGTTGATCAAAGACAAGCCCTTCAAACATCCATCCATCCATTTTCTTTACCCGATTCTCCTTTCTGGGTTGCAGGGAGCTGGTGTGTCTCCAGCAGTCAATGTGCGAGAGACAGGGGACACCCTGGACAGGTTGTAAGTCCATCACAGGGACACAGAAACGATCAACCATTCACACTCTCATTCACACCTAGGGACAATTTAGACCAGTTAGTCTAACTTGAATTGTTTTTGGTTTGTGGGAGGAAACTTACATGTGCACACAGGGAGAACGTGCAAACTCCATCCAGAAAGGGTGAGGCCTAGAGGCGATCCTGTGACCTTCTTGCTGGGGTTATCACCCGCCGAGAATATTTTCTATCCACTGCGCTGCCGTGCTGACATTCAAACAATTCAGCTAAAATACATAATTTAGAAATGAGTCTATAGTTTTCATTTGTGGGTTCCCCCCTTTTAACAGAGGAAGAACTTAAGCTGATTTCTAGACCTTAAGGATTTTGTTGTTGGTAAGACTGAGATCAAAGGTATAAGGGAGAGGCTCAGCAATAAAAAAACAACCAGATTTAGAAAAAAGGGTTTAATTTTATTAGGTCCAACTGCTTTACCTGTGTCTAGAGCACTCTTCACCTCAGATTTAGACCCAGACAAACTCAAAAAGGCAGGTGATCTGCCTACTCACTGCCTTTGGAGTCAAAGGTGCATTAACACCAGCTAAATCAGCATTTGTCAGCTCAGGATAGAACAATTCAAACAGGGACACAGCAGAAAGAAAGTGTTCATCAAAGCAATTGAGTACAGATGTTCTATCAATTACAGAACTGGGCAATTCATTTGTCATTATGTGGTTAAAAGATGATTTTATGATTTACCAAATTTTTAAGGTTGTTTAAATTTTTCAAAGATTCAGACAAGTAATAATTAGACCTAGCATTCGTTATAAAGGATGTGCATTTATTCTGGAGCTGCCAAAAGCTGAGCCAATCTGCCTCTGCTTTAGTTTCCCTGCTCCACTCAAAGGCAGCCAAGTTATGTAGAAAAGACTGCTCAAAAACCACATTTAAAGTCCTTTTTAATTAGGATATCAGGTTTAGACTTACAAAGTTTGGTATCCCTTATGGCTATCACTCAGATCATTTGCAAAGACACCCAAGTCTGTAAGTGGGGGGCATTTGTTAAAATCAAATCAAGTACAGATGATTTTGTTGGATTTTAAGCAGCTAAATTCACATGAAGATGGGGGGAGTTTAATCTGCATGTGAATTTCACTTACATAACGCCTCATGCAGTTTAAAAGCTTGAGCTCCACACTCTCCAGCTAGGAATTGAAAAAGCTTCTAGGATGAGAAGCAAAAAGTCTTCAGCTACAGAACAGAAGTCCAGTTGTTTTGTTTTTAAACATTTCTTTGGATTTGACTGAATTCTAGCTGTTTTTGCATCCGCTAAGGGTGATTACCTGTAGCGGACATCTCGGATCATGTTGACTTGAAAAGGTAGTTAGTTGGAAAGGTAGATCCAGTGATTACTGTCTGAGAGTTTCAATAAAAACCCATCACAAACACTCACCTTTAGTGGCAGCAGGATACAATAAATAACATTAATGCAAATATCTTTAGTGAATCAAACAACCTAAAATGTTTAAATAATAACCTAAAATTACTTTTTCTCTTCAGGAGGCAAACACAATAACATAACTACACTCAAGTCAACTGGAAACATTTTACATTAGACCACATGACTTTCACATTTCACAGACTTCTGTGAAGAAACACTAAACGTGTTTTACAAAACAGAATATAAAATCCCATGTTTCTCTGCAGTTCTGTTCATCTAATTATAAAATCCAGTCTGATGAAAGCAGTGTGTATGAACTGGACACAACTAACTAAACTAGTTTTCCTGTGGTTAACAGCACATGAACACACTGACAGGTAATGAGATACCTTATTCTAATAACTGGAATGGAATTACCATGCTGCACCAAGAGAGAAAATCACAGATATTTTAGGGGAGCAATACATAATACAGCACAGAACATACAAGATAAAATCTATGAACAAACTGGGTAAGTACTAGATAAGTACAAGGTACATACCTGGCTGTAAAAAGTATTGCTACGTGTTCTCAAAATGTAAAAGTAATCATCAAAACAGTTTAACAACTGTAGCATAAATCAAATCAAATGTTCACACAATTTGATAAAATCTGGTGAAAGCGACATGCTGTAGAAAAAGACAACCTCAGCAGAATTACTGCAGGCATTGATTTTGTAAAGCACTTTATTGAAGATCAAAGTAACATGTAAATAACTGACTCAAGTCTGCTGAATGAAATAGAAAAGTGACACTGCTGCTGTAAAATGTGTAACTCCTGTTGGATCCAAGCATATGAGCTGCTGAAGCTGAGACACTAAGAGAGTATTTCAACAAAAAACTAAAAAAAAACCTTTATTTTTATACCGCGTAAGACAGGTTTGGAGTGCTTAAACATCAAACTTCAGTTTAATTTAAAAAAGCTAATAAATGAAGCATCCACTGCTGCTAATGTCACAATTTGATCTTAAAATCACTTAAACCTTGTTAATGATTTTGTATAAAAAAAAAGAATCCCTGTGGTTGTTACAAATATTTACACAATTTTAAAATGCTACATTCTATAGAAAGCACTCTACCAGAAACAAACAAACAAAAAAAAAAAATTCAGAAAGTATTGATTGGTACAGATACTAAGATAGTGAAGTTTGATCATAGAAAAATTGTTTTTTATAAAAAGCTGCCAGTTCTGATGAATACTTAAGAAACTTCAATATTTAAATGTTTCTGTAAAGTTTTAAAACAAACGTTTGTTATTGGTTATGACTAGTTTAATTTTAATGATGCAATATTGTTTTATATGTGTTTAATGCTGGTTGGAGGAGCAACAGATTAAGAAAGTACCACTCCAGATTTAGCATCATGTTGGATCCAAATTAAACTAAAGAAACAGTCTGAAATTCATTCGACCTGTTAGCATCATTCATTAATCAATATATATGTGGCACAGAGACAAAATGGATTTAACAAAACTTACATTCATTTTAATCTCCACAGCACTATTAGAAAGTGGTTTTGTGCTGCAACCTTTAGATTCTGCCAAAATTCATGACACTGCAATCTGTGTGAAAGCAGCACACCAATCAGTTTAGTTGTTTAAAGGGGAAATGAAAAGTGTTTTAAAGCTAACATAAATCAAAACAAACTATTAAAAGGTGCTTGATATCAGTCTTGCATTTAACAAAATCCACACTAATTTTAAATAATAAAAGACTGAAAAAAATTACTAGTCTCTTCTATATTTTCTGTGATCACTCGGAAATGTGACGTATCCTGAGTCAAACAGGAACGCCACCAAGGAAATGAATAGCAAATATGGATAGTATGGAAGTGAAATATTTCAGTGCGTTGCAATAAATTGTGCAAACTGACCCAAAACTCCAACAGCTGTGTCATTCTTCAGCTTCTCAAAGGACAAGAAAGTCTGATGGATGTGGTTAGTTTGGTTTCTGGTAAAAATTACAACCTAAAGTCTGGTGACTGACTGTGGAGTTAACGTTTTGAAGAGGAGCACCTGAAATACAAACCTTCAATAGAAAAAACTGTCGTTGTCCTGAGCTGCCTTTTGGTGTTTTGAACCGCCACTTGTCACTGTCTGGATGAAAAACTCCTTGAAGACTGTGTGACATCATTGTAAAGCTCAAGGGTTCCCCTTGTGAAATGTGGGGCTTGAGTTCCCGACAGCGTCACTCCAGATCAAAAACAAAGAACGTGTTTTCAAACAGTCCTCTTCTTAACAAAAGTTAATTCTTCTTCTGCTTCCATTTTCACTAATAAACACTGTGACAGTAACCTCCTCAGTGTCCTACAGCGATCTGCCACAGTTGGCCCCGCCTCCTTCTACGTCACCAACCATGGCGGTA
The DNA here is from genome assembly GCF_001649575.2 of Kryptolebias marmoratus. Lineage (NCBI taxonomy): Eukaryota > Metazoa > Chordata > Actinopteri > Cyprinodontiformes > Rivulidae > Kryptolebias > Kryptolebias marmoratus. The sequence continues at coordinate 22,891,330 of NC_051453.1, read as the reverse complement.
ACTCCGCCCACACAATCACCCCACTTTGGGATTTTACACTAAAAACCTAAAAACAAGCCATTAATGTTTTAAATAAGAGAAATGCACCACCGGAGTGTTTAACTAAAAGAAAACATGAAAACTCATTATTTTTATATTTTATTTAATTTCCCCTTTAAACTTGATGTGTTTCAGTCTGTTCAGAGGGTCAGAGGTTAGGATTAGGGGCTGGAAGCATGAAAGGAAGCTTCTGTTGTTTCTCATGGAATTATGACCTAAATGCTAATGCTTTTAATACTGTAAGTAACCTTACATCATCACCAAAAATAACAATAAAAATAATCAAGTTAGAGAGTTAGGGAACAGAAAATATCAGCATCAGCAGATATTTAAACTTAGATCAGATTGAAATCAAAAAAGAAAAAAAGAAAAAATCTGAATTGGTGCAGCTCTCAGGAAAAACAAACAAACAAAAAAGCTATTCCGATCAAGTGGATCAAAGGTTGTCTAAAATGTTTAAGTAGGGACCATCTGTTTCAATTCCAGAAGATAAAAAGATTATAGAAAATTAAATACAACAAGGCTATTTTTGAACTGACACTTAAAAACAGAGTTATTTTTTGATCTACTGAGTGAAAACGGTGTCATTTATTTATCTACCTGGCAAAACCGGGGTCATGGGTTCTTTTGGACCTGACAGACAGATGGATGTGTGAAGAAGGGTCCTTCAGGGAATCATGTGGAGCTACGCTCAGTTAGGGTGTAGTCAATCAGTGGTGCTGGGGGGTGGTCTTTACTCCATGATGGCTCGGTAAATCACAGGCTCGATGTAGTCCCCCCTGTAACGTGAGTTAATAACTCTCTGTCTCTTAGACTCCTGGATGATCTCATTTTCTTCAAAGATTCCATCAAACCTCATGTCTGATGCTTTGGACTGCAGACACAACAAGAGGGTTATTTATTAGAAACAGAACACTGAGGACAGAAGAAGAAATCAGAGCTGCACGCACCAGTCTGGACTTGACTCTCTTGGGGAGTTCTTCATCCAGAGTGTAGACATCATCTCTCTTTGCAGTTAGTTGGGACCCATCCTCAAATTCCACCTACATTTTACAAAGGTATGAAAATACATAAAAAACAAAAAACTAAACTGAGCAGTTTTATCTCTAATTATTTATAATGTGTCATTTTAAAATATTTTATGTTAAATTATGAAAAACTGCAGTTAATAAGTTTTTAAATCACTTTTTTATGATTATTGCTAGACTACCAAACAAATCTGGTAACGTATGAATGAAACATTATTTGCACCTACATCACGGTTCTATACAACCGCATGTCCACGCCCCTAAATGGAAAGATAAATTTAAAATTGCTGCCACTGCTAGTTGTGGGATTGAGCATATAACAAGTAAATATCATCATAAACTAGAGAATTTCAGCAGATATGGTCAAGGGTGCATTTTAACTGCCTGACAAGCCACCAAACATGACCTTTCTTCCCTAAAGCAAACAGGAAAAGGGGACTTCTTTTCTTCCTTTCCGGTATCAGGTCCAGACCAGATCTTCATTATTCACCATTCGCAATAGATGCAATTTTCCACTCTGTAAATAAATTTATAATCTAAATAGAGTTCTCAGCATAGCGTTTTTATGTGTAGTTTTTATAATCCCTTCAAAGTCAAGAATTCACAACTTGAAAAGCTTATGAGACTGATAATTTAATGGATAATAAATGGTAAATGGCCTGCACTTGTATAGCGCTTTATCTAGTCCAAGGATCTCAAAGTGCTTCACACTACATTCAGTCATTCGCCCATTCACACACTGATGGTGGTAAGCTACATTGTAGCCACAGCCCTGGGGCGGACTGACAGAAGTGAAGCTGTAATCACACCGGCGCCACCAAACCCTCTGACTATCACCAGTAGGCAAGGCAAGTGTCTTGCCCAAGCACACAACAGCTGAGACGGACGGAGCGGGGGCTCAAACCGGCAACCCTCTGGTTACAGGACGAACCCTTACCTCCTGAACCTCTGCCGTCAAGAGGTAATTTTATAATTCCCGGTAAATGGGTGGTTCCCCAAAGGAGTGCAAATTAATTCATGAATTATTAGAAATTTCATGAACTGATTAAGTAATTTGTTATAAGCTTGCCTCTAGCGTATGATATTCATATTTCCCACTGTTTTGAAAGTCCTTGCTATAGCTGAAAGAATGAACTGCGATCAAACTCCAAAGCAGCACAGGTCATTAAAGTTTTTCTACTTGCTGCTTTGTGGTTTCTCTCAACACGTTTTGTTGTTGAACAAGTTCAGCACTGTAGGATGGTCTGCACTGAAATGACTATTTATTCTCTCTAAATGTTTAAAATATAATGTGTGGACATGTTTTTTTTGTAACTGCATGATAAATTATGAGGCTTTCTATTTCATTTAAGAGCTTGTTTGAGAAAAAAAAAACAACTTTCCTTCAGACCTCTGCTCACCGCAGGGGAGATACCCTCCTGGAAACAAGTAACTAGGTAACTTACTCAAAGTGTATTTTTAATGACTTCCTCTTTACTTTTACTTGAGTAGATATTCATTAAAGTAAGTTTACTTGTAATTGAGTAAAATTTCAACAGAGTAACTTTTTTATTTTGGGCAGCACAGCAAAAAGGTCACAGGTTCGCTTCCTGGCCTTTGTGTGGAGTTCACATGTTTATGTTTATTGAGATCCTCATTAGCATCAGCAGCATGATGCATCAGCTATTCTTCCTGGGGTCATTTTACATAAAAAAGGACAGATTACATTTACAAGAAATCATATTACAGATGTCTTAAATTTAATAATAAATTATAATATTAAATTTAAATTAATAATAAATTATGAAGTATTAAAATAACACATTTCATCACTTTTAAAGAAAGAAAAGCCTTTAGTTGTTCTTTATATTCTTCCCGTAACTCTGAAAGGAAAAAGCACCTAAAGAAAATGGATGGATGGACATTATTTTAGTACTCTTTCCACCTCTGCCCACAGTGCAGCTCATAATATGCAATGTCAGCACATTTGTGAGAGGAAAAAAGAAAGTTTTGAGGACAAACTTTACTGAGTGAAGCAAATTTTAAAAGTTAAGTTTTTTTTCTGTTAAGGGTGCAAAGAAAAACACGATAGATATTAATCAATGCTGCAAATTCACCTATCCATCCATCTAAATTTTTTGGGAACCTCTCATTGTGTGAGAAGTGAGGTACACTCTGGACAAGTCTTCAGTCCATCACAGAGACAAACGAGACAGATAACTACTCAGGCTCTCACTCACACCTAGGGACAATTTAGAGGAAACCTTAGTACCAGGAAAAAACCCATACTAACAGGGAGAACATGTAAACTCCACACAAAGGCTGACGGTGACCCTGCAACCTTCTCACTGTGAGATGACAGCTCTAACCACTGCTCTGCTGTAGGGCTGCACAATATAATCAGAAATTAGTTGTGACCACAATATCATAAAGGACAGCAGGGTTTACCCCAGAAAAGAGGCTAAGCCCGGTGGTAGGTGGCCATTCACCAGCCGTTTGCTGGACGACCATAATTTAGTAAAAAAAAAGATTAAAGTTGACAGGAAAGTTAAAAATATGGCTACTTATTATGTGATATTGTCAGATATTTGTGCCAAATATTTACACAAATACAGTTTTACAAAAAGGCAATTTTAAAATACTTTTTAAAACAAAAATATAATTAAAATAAATACAAATTGTTTGCACCTAATTTGAATCCTAATTTAAGTCACATTAACAAACAAATTTAACATATAGGCCCTTGGCCTCTAGAGGCTGTGTAGTCTGGAATTGAACCCGGGACCTCTCGCATGTTACGACATACATGAACAGGTATAAATAGGAAAAAGGGGATACAACCAGACAAAACTCGATCAAAACAAATGAAAAAAAAAAAACTTACCAGATACATTTGAATAACATGAACTGCAACAAATTTGGCCCCATACACTAGCCCGTCTGTCCATCGCACCTGAACCTCTTCACCCTGGGGAGGGGGTCCAAGCTGAGCACAGTCTCGACTCTAACCAACAAAACACACATTTTCTGTAAAACTTTCAAAAGGACACAATCCATGCATTCTGATATCATGACTCACCAGAAATACTAGGGGTATATTGAGACATGAGTAGTGCGTCATGTTTTATCATCAATGTTTAATCTCAAAATATTTAATAACTATTATTAAACACTCACACACACTACTGAATTAGCAACAAATAAACATTTAATGTTTTAAAAACTTTGAATGGAACCTCAACAACCAAGCTCCAGCTTATATTAAAGATCTTATTGTTCCATATTTTCCTAACTCTCAAACTGCAGGTTTACTTGTGATTCCTAGAATTTCTAAAAATAGAACAGGAGGCAGAGCTTTCAGTTCTCAGGCTCCTCTCTTGTGGAACAAACTTCCAGTTTCTGTGAATGAGGCTGACACCCTGTCTACTTTTAAAACTAGACTTAAAAGTCCTTTTTGATAAATCCTATAGTTAGGTTTGGCTTGGGTTTCCTGAGCTATCCCTTAGTTATGATGCTATAGGCTTAGACTGCTGGAGGACAAATTGACCACATTTCCTCACTCTGCTGCTGTTTTACTTGCTCTACTGTAATAATTTCTATCACTAACATGTTTTTCCTTGTCTTTCTTCCAATAGAAACTACACCTGGACCAGTCATTCTGTGTCTGTCTGTCTGTGTCTCTTTCCTGTCCTCTAACCCCAACCATCCAAGGCAGATGGCAGCACAGCCTGAGCCTGGTTCTGCTGGAGGTTTCTTCCTATTAAAAAAAGGGAAGATTTTCCTTTCCACTGTTGCTTTTGTGCTGCACAGAATGGGAGACTATGACAAAGTGAAGATTCAACACAATCTGCTGGCTTCCTTAGATAACTTTTATTAATTGACTCTTTATAATGTATATGAATGTTTCTGTACAGTGCCCTGAGATGACTTTTGTTGTGACTCAGTGCTATATAAATAAACTGAATTGAACTGAATATAATTTACAATTTTCATGGGTTTTGCTTTTGTTCAGAAACCAAATATTAAGATTTTTTGTTTTTTCCTTTTCATTGTACTTCTGTAACGGGAACAACACAGATGAGAGAAACAAACTGAAATATGGATTCCATCACGCTAGTATTGGTCCAGTACCAATTGTGGTATCAATTATATGGATATTTGACTCGATCCACACACCACTAGTCATCACTGCTTTCAAAAGACTAATTTCACAGGACTAACCACAGCTTCTAATGTTCCTCCTGAGCTGAAAATTCAAGTTCCCTTATTACTTCATCCATCCATTCATCTTTTTTTACTCGCTTCTCCATTCCGGGTCGCGGGGAGCTGGTGCCTATTCCCAGCAGTCACTGTGCGAGAGGCAGGGGACACCCTGGACAGGTTGCAAGTCCATCGCAGGGCCACATATAGACAAACGAGACAAACAACCATTGACGCTCTCACTCACACCTAGGGACAATTTTAGAGTCATCAATTAACCTAACATGCATGTTTTTGGTCTGTGGGAGGAAACCAGAGTACCCGGAGTAAACCCACGTGTGCACAGGGAGAACATGCAAACTCCACCCAGAAAGGCCCCAGGTCAGGAAGCGATCCTGCAACCTTCTTGCTGGAAGGCAACAGCTCTAACCACTACGCCACTGTAAATATTGCTTCTTGCATTTCTTCAGTTAGACTGAAGGATCATCTTTATTCATGTTACTTGTGAGCAATATGAGCCTAATTCTGTATCAATGTAATGCTCTGTGGCTGTGCTCCTAGCTGTAATGATGCCAACACACTACTAACAGGTGATGACCACTTGCAGAGATCAGAAAAAGTTTCACATGGAGAAAGAGCTCTGTTTGTTGTCAAAAACAAAGTTGTGCTGGCATCACAGAGATTTTCTACACTGATCTTAATTTTTTCCATGTAATTTTTATCTAAACATGTCAGAGTCGTGTCACATGACTGACGGTGCAGCTCCAGAGTTAATGTGGGCAAGAGAGGAGAGGAAAAGAGACAAGCGACTGAATTATCTTCTTATATCTGGCTTGATTAATGAATCAGTGCTGTTTTGTTTAACTCTGTATTTGTTTTGATTTGTTTGTTTGGCACTGCCGTGTGGTAAGTTAGTGAATCTTTTACTGCCCAACTGTACAAAAAAAATTGCAGCAGGCACTTGGGCACCTTTAATTTCCAGGTCTGTCTCTTGTGTTGCAGCACTGCACATAAATGCCTTAACCTTTAACTGTCTGTCTAATGTTGACACGAAACCAAATAATTTAACTGTGTCAACTTTGCCATGGTTTTATCTTAACGTGAACCATAATCAAAATAAAAACTATAAAATATTTGACAAGACTGGCACTTTATCAATAAGAATAAAACATTTGCTGTATGTAGTAATTGTACACATCATTGCACTGTTCCAATGCATACAATGTATGGGCTGAGTTTAGATTGACTTGTCGTTTGGAGTCGATTTAAACCAGAGTCCAGACTTCGAGAATTTCTGATATAGAGACTACACCTAAATTTTAATGTTCCTTCCAAGGGTTTATGTTTAAAGTGAATGAGGTTAAAAAAAAAGCGGGAGAAGTCAAACCTACCACAATGTCTTCTGGGAAGAGGTTATCACTGAAAGAACCATCATCAAAATTGACTTCATAAAAGGTCTCTTTGGACAACTGCACCACATCACACTGATAGTAACGGCCATTTTTGTGCTTGCAGATGACTTTTTGTCCCACAGTTAGCTCATTCATGGCTGCTTTACTGCGCTGTGAGAGAGAGAGAGAGAAAAAAAAAGAGATTACAATACTAATGTTTCTTGTGAACTGCTTCAAGATTCTGACATGCAAAAAAATTCCTTGATGTGAAATTAAAAAATTTGAATTTTACCTAATTTCAGAAAAAATGTTAGTCAAAGCATTTTGAGTTTAAGAAAATATGCTAAAGAGTGTCTCACCTCGATCTGAGCGGGACCTTTGTGTCGACAGCAGGTGACATGGACCACAAATGGCCATTCGTCTGGCTGCATCAGAACTCCAGCAGCCTGGGCGCAGGTGGGGTGATACGCAGTGGGACAGCGGCCATGAGAGCACTGCACACAGCAGCCTGATGCCTTTTTCATCCGCTTTTTACAGTAATAACATTTCTGTGACATGAAAACACAGAGTGAAACTGTTGGTCATTGCTAAAATTTAGGGCATCTGTAGATTGGTGGTTAGAGCAGTCGTCCTCCAATGAGAGAGCTGGAGGTTCAATTCCACCAGTATGCTGTCACGTCCCTGGGGAAGACATTGAACCCCTCATTGCCTCAGATGTGTACCCCATCGGTGTATGAATATATTCTAAAGCACTGATTGGACTCCATAGATGAATTATTCAGGTTAGTTTTGTAGAGATGTAGTAAAGTGCTGTATGAATGTGTGTGTGTGTGGATGGGTAAATAAGAGCACACACTATGTTGTAAAGAGCTTTGAGTGGCCTGGTTGGTTAGAAAGGCACTATAGAAGTGCAGTCCATTTACCATTTAAAATCAAAGAAAATGTGGCTTTACCAGGACTTCTGATGAAGTATTTCACTGAAATATACAGAAAACATGTTCTAAAATATCTAGAAAATATGCTAATACAGAAAAATGTCAGTGTAATAAGTACATAGGTGCACCTGTGAAAAGGACTTTAGTTTCCCTTAAGTTATTTGTTAGACCCCTGTTACACAGGATGATGAACCCACAACAATCAGAACGTTAGTGGATCACATCAGATTTAGAAAACCTCCTTTAGTGTAATGGCAATCATAATGCCACTACACTTTTAGTGCTCAAAAAGACATTTCCTCCTATTTTCTTCATTCCCAAGACAGTCTCCTGCTTCTTCACCAAGCTCTACATGTCAGGAAACATTCCCACAGAAGTACCAACACACACCTATCCCACACCAAAATATGCCAGTGTGTGCAGGCCAAATGTGCTATGCCACTATGTTCCCTGATTTGCACCCCTGCTCTGTGTCATTTTATTAGTCTGCCTACTCAACCCTTCCTCTTCTTCAAGAGTTGATTAGCTGGCAAGGCTGTAAAACAAACAAGCTCCACCAACTAGTCAAGGAGCCTGAAGGCTGGAGGCAGCTGGGGTTGGCTTGTGGAGACTGCTGTTTTGTTGGTTGCCAGTCCTACGCTCCATCTCTACACTCACTTCCTACTTTGACTATAGATGCCAGCCTAGTGCAATGTCATCTTTGTGAATCTCTTTCAAAGTCTAACTAAATGGGCAAAATTAAAAAATAAACGCAACCATCTCCTTTTTTGTTTGTTTATGTTTTACACTGGCACCTGGTAATGGCAATCCTGTATCAGAGATCTACAGACAATTCCTTTGACTTCATGTTTGGTTTATGCTGTGACATGCACTTTCAACTGTGAGACCTTGTATAGACAGACATGTGCCTTTCCAAATCATGTTCAGTCAACTGAATTTACCACAGGTGGACTCAAATTTTAGTTGTAGAAACTAAAGGATGATAAGTGGAAACAGGATGCACCTGAGACAAAATTTAAGCTTCATGGCAAAGGCTGTGAATACTTGTTTGTGTACGTATGATTTCTTGGATTTTTATTTTTCATAAATTTGCAGAAACATTTAAAAAAAAACTTTCTTCCACATTGTCATTATGGGGTATTGTGTGTAGAATTTAAGAAAAGAAAATGCATTTAATCCATTTTGGAATAAGGCTGTAACATAAAGTGTGGAAAAAGTGAAGTGCTGTGAATACTTTGCACTGCATGCAGCGCCAATTCACAACAAGTCATCTCAGGGTGCGGTGCAAAAACATTCACATACATTATAAAATGCCAATTAGTAAAAAATATCTAAGGAAATCAGCAGATTGCGTTGAATCTGCATTTCATCACAATCTCCCATCCAGGATGAACAGGCTTTTTCCTGTCCTCTCTAAGCCCAGATGGTCACGGCAGATAGCCACCTATCACTGACTGAAAACCTTCCATCTTTTGGACTCCATGTTTAGTGTCCTTTGAACTTTTCCTTGATATATGGACAATAACAAATCCAAAAAAGCTGCCACCATTATGACAAAATACCATAACCTCATTACAGAAGTTTTGTGTAAGATCAAAACATTCCATTAGCTATCATGCTCTATGACTATGTTCCTAAAACATGTCAAAAGAATTCCCCAAAACCCTGCAAAGACCATCCACATTCTGGATGATTTTAAAAAATCTTAGCTGTGTCTAAGGGAGCCTGGGGAGCTTTTCTCACGAAAAGGACATCTTCTCTAACTCAGCATCTCATCACATTTAGTAGTCTGGCATTTAATTGTGGTAAAAACAAAGAAGACAGCTTGGAACTAAGGCTGTGACGAGACACTCGGCTTACGAGAGAAGATGAGATTTAAAAAATACTTCTAAGAAAAAAGGTTTTACCACAAACTGAACCCCCTGGCCTCTCGCCTGTCTTAGCTGAGTTAGCCAAGTTCTCCTCAGTCCCCTCAGACCTTAGAATGGTTCTTCAACTAAAGCTGTGTGACCTTGGAATTCAGGGGGGGTCAAACTAATTTTCTGACCAAAGAACTTTTTTTTTTTTCATTATTTTTTTGGAAAAAAAAAAGTCTTTTTTTATTTCTCATATCTAAATATACAAAATATGAAGTGAGCTTTTCTGCATATCATTTTTATTAGTTAGAAAAAACATCTTACTGAAAATCATTTAAAAAAAATACATTAATTTCTTAGGTTTTCCTTTTTATTGACTTTTTTTTTTGCTGGTTTCTATAATAAAAACATTTTACTACAGGGCACCAAAAAAGTTTTGAAAAATCCTCAAAGAAAATTCAACTACAAACATTTTCCCTTAAATCACAGGAGAAAAAAAGAGATAAAAGAGATTCAGACACTATTTTTGCTAGACTGGCGACCTGTCTAGGGTGAACCCAGCCCACCTTCCTGCCCAATGACTGCTGGAGATAGCAGTCATTGGGCAAAGATGGATGGATGGATGTTGTTGTGGTGTGCTCTGACAGGTGCTTATTTGAAAGTTTGAGTTGTGGAAACTCTTAGGACTGGCTGAAAAACAGTGTCAAACTCCTTTGAATGTGATTTGGATTATTTTCATCCCAGATAAGCATTCCTCACTGATGAACACAGAGATAAATAAACCGCTTCCATGCAGAGGGAAGGGGGGTACTCTTAGGGAATGGCAGTCAGATTTTGTCACCACCTGGAGGTTTTATCAACTCTTCTCCTCTGAACTTGGATGGAGTAACCACAGGTTCAAACTTTTTTTTCTCAGCTTCAACACTCAACAAGTTATTGTATGAGCTCACATTTAGTCTGTTCTGTTTTAAATAACAGTAACAGAGACTTCCTCTCAGCATTCAGCTGCAGAGGCTGCAGGAGGGAAGGGGAAGCTGCTCTCACAGCTTGAGTGATGTGCTGCTTGATCCTAGAGCCTGACATTTCTGTCTGAACTGCTGCCCCACAAACAATTTAAGGTGGAGGAGACCTCTTCAGTAATAACGTCATCAGAAGAAATCATGACACAAGGTTGTTCTTTTTTGAGAGCCTTTAACTCAACAAAACTTTTTGTAATGTTTTGACCTCACCACACACCTATTTAAAACTCATTCTTGTCACCTCAAAGTCATGTTTTTCTTTCACTGGTGACTTCCAGACCATTTGTTGCCATTTGCTTTCCCCTTGATGGTGTTGAGTAAACTCACCAATTTAAATCTCTGCAGAGGGATTCCACTTAAATCCACAGGATTCCTTTCAGTGACATTAACAAATCGAGCTTCCAGCACAGCCACAGCACACAGCACATGGACCCACCTGCAACACACATTCTCACTGTTCAAAAATAACCAACATTTCAATATTCTCCAAGGACAGAACAGGTCGTGGACATAAAGCTAGTCATTACAATGTCATAAAGACCAGTCAAAAGAAAAAATTTCACAAAGAAAGAAACAAAATCCACACAATTGCTGCTCACACCGATGCTTAATGTGTCCCTAAATTTAAAAAAAATGTAAACAACTGCAAAACAGCCAAAGTGTATTTGTTTACCTACAGAAATAGCTGAAGTGTGTTTGATTACCTAATGAAAAAGCAGAAGTGACTGAAAATAGATCAACAATGGTGAAAACCCACATTTCAGAAGTGGACATACAGTCATGGTCAAAAGTGTTGGCACCACTAAAATCTTTACAGGAAATAAAGTTTTTCTCCTAGAAAATAATAGCAATTACACTTTTGGGGATACACATTTTTTTTTAAAAAAAGCCTAAATGTATATAATTTCACACAAAACTGCAAAAATGGGCAGGACAAAATTATTGGCACTCTCAACATAATAATTGTTTGTGCACCCTTTGGGAAATAAAAATGAAATCAATTGCTTCCTATACCCATGAACAAGATTCTTAAACCTCTCAACTAAAATTTTGGAACACTCTATTTTGAAAACTGCTCTAGGCCTCTCATATTTGAAGGGTGCCTTCTGTCAACAGCAATTTTAAGATCTTTCCACAGGTAATCAATGGGATTTAGATCTGGACTCATTGCTGGCCACTTCAGAACTCTCCAGCGCTTTGTTTCCACCCATTTCTGGGTGCTTTTAGAAATAGGTTTGGGATCATTGTCCTGCTGGAAGAACCATGACCTAAAACAATCCCAGCTTTCTGACACTTTGGTAATCTTCAGATTTCATGATGTCTTACACACAGTCCAGGCACCCATTGCCTGAGGCAGCAAAACAACCCCAAAACATCTTTGAGCCTCCACCATATTTGACTATAGTTACCATGTTCTTTTCTTTGAAGGTCTAATTCCGTTTTCGGTAAACAGTTGAATGATATGATTTACCAAAAAGCTATATCTTGGTCTGATCTGTCCAAAAGATGTTTTTCCAGAAGGATTTTGGCTAACTCACATATATTTTAACAAACTGAAGCCTAGCTTTTTTTAATGTCTCCGCATCAGTAGTGGGGTCCTCCTAGGTCTCCTGCCATAGCATTTCATTTCATTCAAATGCTGAGAGACAGCTTACACTGACACAAATGCACCCTGAGTCTGCAGGACAGATTGAATTTCTTTGGAACTTGACTGGCACTGCTTATCCACTATCAGGACTATCCTGCGTTGCTACCTTACATGGAATTTTCTCTTCCATCCACGTCCAGGGACATTAGCTATAGTGTCATGGGTTTTAAACTTCTTGAATATGTTTAGCACTGTGGACAAAGGAGAATCGAGATCTCTGGAAATGGACTTGTAACCTTGAGGTTGTTGATTTTTTTTTGTTTCCGCAACTTTTGTTCTCAAGTCCTCAGACAGTTCACTTATCCTCTTTCTGTTCTCCATGCTTAGTGTGGCACACAGACACACAATGCAAAAATTGAGTCAACTTATCCCCTTTTTATCTGGTTTCAGGTGTGATTTTTATATTGCTCACACCTATTAGTTGCCACAGGTGAGTTTAACTGAGCATAACATGCTTGAAACAAAGTTATTTACCTACAATTTTGAAAAAGTTGCCAATAATTTTGTTTGGCCCATTTTTGGAGTTCTGCCTTTTTTCCCCTTTGTTTTTTGTGTTGTTTCAATGCACACAATGAAAATAAACATGTATAAAAAAACGTGTAATTGCAATAATTTTCTGGGAGAAATGCTGTTATCCGCTGGAGATTTCAGGATTTAGACCGCCTTCAGCTGGGGGACAGACGGCATAAACATTGCAGGGTAAGCTAACGCTGTTGTTTATATTCCTACCTTCGCTCTTTATGCTTGCATCTGGTCACACCTACGACCAATGAGTGAACAGGAGCTAAGCTTGCGCCACCCACCAAAGCAGGACCGACCCGGCTGGCCCTACTCTGAAGCAGGAACCAAAAAAATCAAGGCTGGCCTCGAAAAAATGCTGGTGGAAACGCGCACAAAGCAAGCCGAGTAGAGTGGAGCCGGGACCTTTAGAGCACGTGTAAAAGGGGCATTAGTGGAGGGCGAAATGGGCATATGGTTGGTCTACTGAACATTAAAAACATTTTTAGCAGTGATTCTTAGGATTTGTCAGGAGTACAGATAATCACTAGCCAATAACAGATCAAGAAATATTCCACTGTGTAACTGTACTTCAAGTTTATACTCATTTTCTTAATATAGGTTTTAGAAATTGGCATAATTTAGATCTGTACAAAATTTGACTGGGATAAAAAGAAGTCAGTGTAACTGACACCTAAGCTTACTGGAACTTACTTGTCATTGGTGGTTTTCTGCAATGCTCCACCCCTCAGCAAACACAGGCAGCAGTTCTATAATAAAAACATTAAGTAGAAAAACAACAAAAAGCAAACCATCACATTTGGAAGCTGTTTACATTTGTTGTTTGGAATTTGTTTCAGGCAATCCAACTGCAAGTGGTCAGCACTGATCGGAAACGTTCACACCTGGCAGTGAATGTGTTCCCCAAAAAAGTTTTTGGGTTTGGATGTCAGTTACCTGCTCTGTATGCACATATACACACGGCCATGTTATTAAGAAGGATTATCAATTGAGAAGGATAAACAGTTCAATAAAACTTAGCTGAAAAACAAAACAAAACCAAACAAACTACAAAAAGGATGGATTTTCAGAATATTCCCAAGGATGACTATTTCATTATTTTTAATCAACTGCAGGTGAATGTATGTGGATAAAAGGAGTCCAAACCAAGCTGCCTCTATGTGGAAAAGTAATCTCCCATTAAACATGTTTTGGAGATGTCCCTCCATAAAGAGGTTCTGGTCTGAAATTTTTGTTATGTTGAGTAATGTAACTGAAGAGGATATCGCTCCTAATGTTTTAACTGCCTTGTTTGAGGTGTGGCCCACTCCACTTACTCTCCCTTCTGCTAAAAAGGACTTAATCACATTCACAACTATGTTGGCCAGGAGGTTAATACTGTTGAATTGGAAATCTGCAGCTCCACCTACAGATACAAGATGGATTAGAGAGGTCCTTTGTTTTTGTAAAGTAACTGGACTGATTGATACATACATGCATGCATGCATCCATCAATCAATCAATCTATCTACATATCTGACTTTGGCTGGATCATTTGAAATTACCTGGAATCCCTTTCTGTCTTATGTTAAAGGTAAAGATTGTAAAATCATTCTGAACAGAGCATCACATATTGAATGTCCATGATCTTCAGGCCCACAGGAGCCACTGCATTAAAAACAGGCCTGATTCTGTTATGATTATCACTGCAAGGGCTCAGGAACACTTCAACAAATCACTGTCTGTAAACACAGTTCACCATGCCATCCACAAATGCTGGTTGAAGGTATATCGTGCCAAGAAGAAGTTATATGTGAACACCACCATCTTCTCTAGAGCACAATTGATTTAAAATGGACTGTTCTGTGGTCAGATGAATCCGAATTTGAAATTCTTTTTGGAAACCACAGAAGCCATGCCCTTCATACTAAAGGAGAGGGACCATATTGGCGCACAGTTCTAAAGCCTGCCTCCCTAATGATATGGGAGTGCACTAGTACAGGTGCTGGTCATAAAATTAGAATATCATGAAAAAGTAGATTGATTTCAGTAATTCCATTTAAAAAGTGAAACTTGTATATTATATTCATACAT
>NC_051453.1:22855362-22875443 GCF_001649575.2 Kryptolebias marmoratus | reverse complement strand
TACTGAGTGCTGTACATGCTCATACTTTTCATGTTCATACTTTTCAGTTGGCCAACATTTCTATAAATCCTTTGTTTTTATTGGTCTTCAGTAATATTCTAATTTTCTGATATGATGAATTTGAGATTTTCATTTGTTGTCATTTGTAATCGTCAAAATTAAACGAAATAAACATTTGAAATATATGAGTTTGTATGTAATGTATGAATATAATATACAAGTTTCACTTTTTAAATGGAATTACTGAAATCAATCTACTTTTTCATGATATTCTAATTTTATGACCAGCACCTGTACCTCTGAGATGGGCAGATGACACACCTGGAAAGCCACCTTCAATGCAGAAAAGAATATACATGTTTTAGAACAACATCTGCTCCCATCCAGATGTCGTTTTCAGGGAAGACCTTGCATATTTTAGCAAAACAATGTATATTAAAACACATACTGCATCCATTACAACAGCATGGCTTCATAGCAGAAAAGTATGGGTGCTAAACTGGTCTGCCTGCAGTACAGACCTCTCACCAACTGAAAACGTTTGGTGCACCATAAAACACAAAATTTAGCACAAAAGATCCAGGACAGCTAGAATCCATCGGACAAGAATGGAACAACATTTCCCTCCAAAAACTCCAAGAATTGGTCAGTTTCTAGATATTAGATTAGATTCGATATTTACAGAGTGTCAAAAGAAGGGATTTTTTGAAGTGGGAAACATGGACCTGGAACAACTTTAAAAAGATGTGTTGCTGCCATCAAATTTAAAACTAGAACCGTACAGAGAGCCCAGACCTCCATCAAGGCCATAAGGTGATTAAAAAAATTGTAGGATCTGGATTGTGATCTCGATCACCACCAAAATTTAATCACTTAATTTTTTTGCCAACCTTAACATTTCCATAACATTTCAACCAAATCTGTTTTGTAAATTTTACGTGATCTTGCAAACAGACAAACAAACCAACCAACATACTGAAAACATAACCTCCTGGGTGGATGTAATTACAGGGTTTTTTTCCTAAAAAAGGTACAGTTTCTTACTTTAATCCTTCATGTTTATTATGTTCCATTGTGAATAAAAATGAGATTGTATGAGATTATGAGATTTGAACACCATCGCAAAATGCTTTTTTTGTTTTGTTTTGTTTTACATTTCACATAATGTCCCAACTGAGTCAGATTTTGGTTTGTATGATGTGGAATAAATTCCACAGTGAGTGCTTACTGACCTCAGTCATGGCATTGGCTTTGCAGCGTGAACACTTCCACTCCTTATTTACACTGGCTGGATCTACACCGTAGCAGCCTGGAATGTACAAACACAAAGTGACAGATAATGTATAGATTATATAGAATCTGCTGTTAAATGTATAGGCAATATCCTAATGACACAATGTACTGGTTACTGCAGAGACAGGGTAGAAATATGTCATCCATCATAAAACCTGTTCATTTTTCATCTAAATTAAAGGCCTAGCATTCCCTGAAAAAATACATATCAAATAAACAACATTATTTCTAACGCATGTTTTAATCACCCACTGCCTCTCATACCAGAGTTTTAGACAAAGATCATCTTATGATGAGAAATGAGAAAGTTGTAGCTGTTTCTGTCAAACCTTAACAATGATGGTATGTGTGATCTCATGCAATATGGCAAGGTTTCAGGCACAGAATGTGTGTTGTATGTAACTCTCAGCTACTGACACATCAAAGTTTAGCTTAATATCTGTAAAAGTGACTGAGTCACAGTGCCTGCACCCCTGGACACCATGTTTGCTGCTGCTGAGGATTTTAACCACTGCAACCTCAGGACTGCTCTCTAAACTTGCATCAACACATGAACTTTCCGGTGACAAACAAGAGAATTCTGGATCATGTCTACAGCAACATGAGTGGCACATAAAAGGCCATGCCCTGCCCAACGACATCTGTGTTTCTCCATCCTGCCTACTGGTCACTACTGGTCAAACAAGCTCCCCCAGTAAGTAAAAGTGTTAAAGTGTGGAATAAAGAGTTTAACTTGGTGCCTCAGGACTGTTTTGATGCTAAGCTGAGAAGTGTTTAAGACTGCTGCTTTAAGTGAAGACTGTTCTGTGGATTTAGAGGAATATGTTTCAGTGGTTACAATCTACATCAGCACATGCTTTGACAACATTGTCCCCACCAAGTGTTACAAAATATATTCCAACCAGAAACCATGGATGAACTGTGAGGTACAATCAATGCTGCATGTGTGCTTCATTGCATTTGCCTTTGGAGACACTGACTACAAAAAGGCCAGATATGACCAACATAGATCCATCAGAGAAGCCAAGAGGCAGTTCAGACTGAAACTGAATACTTCAACAACAACTTAGAGTCCAGGTGGACGTGGCATGGTCTGCAGCACATCTTAGACCTCCAGCAGAAGAGCAGCAGGGTCACAGCCAGTCACAATGGACTGCTTGATTAGCTGAACAAATTCTATGCCTGCTTTGATGCCTTGAACACCAACCAACACAGTGAGATTCTACCAGTAGCAGAAGCACAAAGCTCTTCACTCACTGTAAATTCAATTGAGGTGTGCAAGGATTTGCCCAGGACTAACTACCAAAAAGCAGATGGCCCTGACAACATCCCCACCCGTGCTTTGAGCGTCTCCTTGTCACAGCTAGCTGAGGTTCTCATTGACATTTTCAGGCCCTGTTTACACGTGGCCAATCTCTTGGAAATGTTAAAGATTTTCAGACGCTGTTTGGAAAAAAGTTAAACATTTATATGGTGCTGCTGTGCTTGTCGAATCCGCTGTAATTTTCATGCCAGGCTACTATTTGGCGCTTACATGTGTATGCATGCAAACGCCAGTCTCTTGAGCATGGAAGCAGTTACATCCAAAATGGTGACTACACGGACATTTGTTTGGACTTACAGAGAGGTTGTGTTGCTGCTACATGTTGAAAAAGGGTGAGTAACATAAACAGAATTCTGCTATCCACCATTATTACTTTTGTTGATGTTTGTTAATGTACTCGTGCATGGGAAGAACAGCTGTTGACTGCAGCCATCTGTGGTGTGTGTGTGATTTCACATGTTGTGGCTTCTTTTGAAATGCCAATAGGAGTGTCTGAAAGGTTCCAATTCAAGACCTGGGTTCAAAAAGTTTCAGTGTCAGATAATCTGATTGCTGTTGAAACCAGCCACAAGGGAGCACAAGCCCGTGTCTCTCTTGTGCAGGTCCCGACTCTGGGTAAATGGTGAGGACCAGGAAGGACAGATGGTGGTGAATTTTGCCAAGAGGATGGAAATGGCTGTAGTCAACAGCTATTTCCAAAAGAGGGAGGAACACAGTGTGACCTATAAGAGTGGAGGCAGGAGTACACAGGTAGACTGCATTCTGTGCAGAAGAGGTAGTCTTGGGAAGATTGTGTACTGTAAGGTTGTGGCAGGGGAAAGTGTGGCCAGACAGCATCGAATGGTGGTGTGTAGGATGAGTTTTGTGGTGAAGAGGAGGAAAAGAGTGAAGGCAGAGAAGAGGCCCAAATGGTGGAAGTTAGGAAAGGAAGTTCAGAAAGGAGCTGTTAAAGGCTCTGGGTGGTAAGAAAGAGCTTCCAAATGACTGAGCTACTACAGCCACAGTGATTAGGAAGACAGGTAGGAAGGTACTTGGTGTATCATCTGGACAGAGAAAAGACGATAAGAAAACATGGTGGTGGAATAGTGAAGGAAGTTATCCAGAGGAAGAGGTTAGCCAGGAAGAAATGGGACAATGAGAGGACTGAAGACAGTAGAATATAGGGAGATGCAACATAAGGCAAAGAGGGAGGTAGAAAAGGCAAAACAGAAGCCATATGATGAGTTGTACAAAAGGCTAGACACTATGGACAGAGAGAAGGACTTGTATCGACTGACAAGACAGAGAGATCACATTGGAAAGGATGTGCAGCAGATTAGGCTTGTTAAAGATAGAAATGGTAATATTCTAACAAGTGAGGAGAGTGTGATGGGAAGATGGAAGTAGTACTTTGTGGAGCTAATGAATAAAGAGAATGAAAGGGAAAGAAGAGTAGAGGTCATAGAAACTGTGGACCAGGAAGTGGAAAAGATTAGTGAGGATTAAGTTTGGAAAACTTTGAAGAGGATGAAGAAGGGGAAGGCAGTTGGACCTGACAACATACCAGTGGAGGGATGGAAATGTCTAGGAGAGATGACAGTGAGATTTTTTTTTGAGAGTGAAAAAATGCCTGAGGAATGGAGAAGTGTGCTGGTGCCCATTTTTAAGAACAAGGGTGATGTACAGAGTTTTACCATCTACAGGGGATTAAGTTGATGAGCCACACAATGAAGATCTGAAGCGAGATTTAGACAAGAAGTGACTATTTGTGAGCAGCATTATGGTTTTATGCTAAGAAAGAGCACCACAGATGCCATCTTTGCTTTGAGGATGTTGATTGAGAAGTACAGAGAGGGTCAGAAAGAACTTCATTGTGTTGTGGATTTAGAAAAAGCATATGACAGAGTGTAGGAGTGACAGATAGCTTCATTGTGGAGATGTGAGTGCATCAAGGATTGGCTCAGAGGCCCTTCTTATTTGCTCTGGTGATGGACAGACTAACAGATGAGGACAGGCAGGAATCCCCGTGGACCATGATGTTTGCAGATGACATTGTGATCCATGGTGAGCACAGGAACCAGGTGGAAGAGAACTTGGAGAGGTTGAGGTATGCACTTGAAAGAATAGGAATGAAAGTCAGCCTTAGAAAGACAGAGTACATGTGTGTGAATGAGAGGGAGGCAGGTGGAACAGAGAGGCTACAAGGAGCAGAGGTCACAAAGGTGCAGGACTTCAAGTACTTAGTATCGACTGTCCAGGAAAACGGAGAGTGTGGTAAAGAGTCAAAGGAAAGACAGTGGTGAGACCAGCTATGTTGTATGGTTTGGAGACAGCGGGACTGACAAAAAGACAGGAGACAGAACAGTAAGAGGCAGAGCTGAAGATGTTTAGGTTCTCATTGGGAGTGACAAGGATAGATAGGATTAGGAATGAGATCACCTATGGTACAAAACAGGTTGAATGTCTGGGAAATAAAGTTAGAGAGGTCAGACTGAGATGGTTTGGACATATGCAGAGGAGGAACAGTGGGTATATTGGTAGAAGGATGTTAGAGATGCAGCTGCTAGGAAACAGACAGAGGAGACATATAGATACAGTTAAAGAAGAGATGGAGGAAGGTGGAGTGAGGACAGAGCATGCAGAATACAAAAATTAGATGGAGGAGGATGACTTGCTGTGGTGACCCTTGAAAAGGGAACAGCTGAAAGAAAAAGAAGAAAAAGAAAATCGGACTGCTGTTGTCATGTAAAGGAACAGCCAAACTGCAACATAAATGTCAGTTTCACTAAAAAACAGCTTTGTGTAAATGGCCCCTCAATCATCTCTGCCAACATGTTTAAGATCCATCACTAAATGCCCAAGAAAAACAACATTATCTACTTGAATGACTATTACCATACCATCCCAATTTTATTTATAAAGCACTTTAAACACCCACAGGACCAAAGTGCTATACACAATCATAAGATACAAAATAATCAATCATGAAACAATAAACAATGTAGTAATAAAATAGTAATATAAAACACAGTAAGACAAAGTCAACATCTCAAATTGTGTCAAAAGCCAAGGAAAAGAGATGGGTCTTAAGAAGGGATTTAAAATCAGAAAGTGAAGATGCCTGTCTGATGCCCAAGGGAAGCTCATTCCACAGCTTAGGAGCTGCTACAGAAAAAGCACTGTCCCCTCTGAGCTTACGCTTCGTCTTTGGCACACTCAGTAACAACTGGTCAGCTGACCTGAGGGAACAGGAGGGTGTGTAGGGAACCGGTAGTGCGGGGCAAGGCCATTAAGAGCTTTAAAAGCAAATAAAAGGATTTTAAAATGAATCCTAAAATGTACTGGCAGCCAGTGCAGAGAGGCTAAAATAGGGGAAACATGTTCAAATTTTCTCATACTTGGTAGGAGAGGTGCTGCAGTATTCTGTACGTCTCCTAACAAACGTACCCCATCACACTCGCTTCAATGGTAATGAAGTGCTTTGAGAGGATAGTCATGACCCACATCAAACAGGCCATACCTGACACAACGGACCCCTTACAGTTTGTATATTGCCAGAACCATTTTACTGATGACACCATTAGCACAGCCCTCTCACATCTTGAAAACCAGAACACCTTTTTTTGAATGCTATTTGTGTTCTACAGCTCAGTATTTAATTCTGTCATCCCCAGTAGTCTGACTGAAAGCTCCTTACCCTTGAACTGACACACTCCCATTTACCATTGGGTCCTGGATTTCATTATGAACAGACCCCAGGCAGTCAGTTAAAACATCAAGGACAAAGTCAGTAAACACAGGGCCCCTCAAGGCTGTGTGTTCAGTCCACTACTGTACACCCTCTTCACCCATGACTGCTTCCCCTCCCAGAGTAATGCCTTCATCATCAAGTTTGCTGACGACAAAACCATCATTAAACTGATCACTGCTGGAGAGGAGACAGCCTGCAAGGAAGAGGTGCATCAGCTGCTGTTCTGGTACCAGAAGAATAATCTCTCCTTAAACTTGAAGACAAAGGAGAAGATTATTGACCTGAGGAAGAGGAGAGACCAGCACACCCTATTACTCATCAATGGGCCTCAGGTAGAGAGGGTGCAGACTATCAAACTCTTCTGCACCCACTTCAGCGAGGACCTCACCTGGACCTACAACAATCAACAGATCATCAGGAAGGCTCTTCTTCCTTAGGAAGTTGAGGAAATTAGGATTATCCTCTGAACTCTTCATTAACTTTTACAGATGCAGAGTGGAAAGAATCCAAAGAATTTGTTTATTTGTTTGACCTTTGCTAAGAGTTAAGTTTATTTCTTATTTTACTTGATACTTCACTCTTTAATTTTAGTTGTGTGAAGGGACCTCGCAAAGTAAGAATTTCTTTCCAAAAAAAGGTTAAAAACAAAAAACAACTGGACTTCTATTCTGTAGTTTACACACCTCATCTGCACAGACAACGTCCATTGACTTTGCCAACAAATTTCAACATTTGAAGCTAGCTCCAGGAGAAACTCTGGTATCATCTGATGTCACTTCTCTTTCACTTTTATACCCACATCAGAAGCAGTGGAAACAGTCAGAAAACGGCTCCTACAAGACTATGACCTAAACAACAAGACCAGCTTCACCCATGACCAGATCAGCACCCTGCTGGACCTCTGCCTTTCCACCACTTATTTTAAGTATAATGACGGTTTTTACAGACAGAAGCATGGTTGTGCCATGGGATCTCCAGTGTCACCAATTGTGACCAATCTCTACATGGAGGAATTGGAAAAAAGAGCCCTGAACTCCTTTGAGGGAGCAACACCAAGTCATTGGTTCAGATATGGGGACAATATTTGGGTCAAAATCCAAGCTAAGGAAGTAGAAGATTTCACCTGACACATCAACTCTACATCAAGTTTACCAGACATCATGCTAACGACAACAAGCTGCCTTTTTTGGACTGTCGGATTCACATGGAAAGTGAGGACAGCCTCAACATCAATGTCTACAGAAAACCAACCCACACAGATCAGTACCTTCTGTTTGCCTCTCACCACCCACTGGAACACAAACTCTCTGTCATCAGAACTTTACAATATCGGGCTGAACACATCCCCATGAAGACAGAAGGGAAGGAAAAAAAACAAAAACACGTGTGGATATCCTAACCGGGCTTTTATCAAGTTAGCGACAAAATCTAAAAAAACACAGCACTGAACAGAATAAGGAGAAGATGAGACGGAAAACAATGTCATCCCTTATGCGCTGGAGTATTTAAGAAACTCTGAAGGATTTTCTCCAAACACAACATCCTGATACATTTCAAACCCAACAGGACTCTCAGACAGAGGCTGGTCCATCCTAAGGACAAAACACCCAAACTGAGCGGTGTGGTGTATGCAGTTCAGTGCAGCGAAGAATGTCCAGATCTCTATATTAGAAAAACCAAACAACCTCTCCACAGACGCATGGCTCAACACAGGAGAGCCAGCTCTTCAGGACAAGATTTAGCTGTTCACCTACACCTCAAGAATAAAGAATAAAGGACACTCTTTTGAGGACCAAAATGTTCATATTTTGGATCGAGAGACAGATGGTTTGAGAGGGGGGTGAAGGACGTCATCTATGTCAAAAGAAAGAAACCAACAATAAACAAGTCTCAGATCTCAGCTTTCAAAAATCTATTATGGAGCATTAGGCCTGATTCCCAGTCAGTTTCACTCCAATCATGACCTGCATTCATGTGACCAGAGTGGCCCATCAGTGAGTCAGGCTAACAAGGACCCTAACAAGCCTTTATTGTTAGGAGAGTGAGGGCAACCTGAATTTGAATCCAGTTGACAGAACATCTCAGCTTTAAAAGCTCAAACTCCACACTCTTTGCTTTTTGAATTGGGAAAGCTCCTCGGATAAGAAGTGAAACGTCTTCAACTACAGAATAGAAGTCCAGTTGTTTTTGTTTTTAACCCATTTTTGGATTTACCATGTTTTGGATGACTGAGAAGCTACACCAGCATATAAGAATTTCTTTGCCCAGTGTAACCACTGTGTTTTTGCTGTGCCTATGACATTAAATTTTTTGAATCTTCAGTTACAGTCATTATAGTGTTGGCTAATGTCAAATAGCTGTGGTTGCCATCTTGAACTGGATTAATTCAATTGTGGATGTACATCTAATGATTACTGTCAGAGAACTTCAATAAAATCCGTCCAGTGGTTCATGAGATATTTTGCTAGCAGACAAACAGGGTTGAGTCCAAAAGTTAATGCTAAAGTTTAAGGCTAAAATCTTGTGCAATGAGTAGCATTTGGATTATGTGTTGTGAGCAACTCTCAGATACTCCCAAATTTTAGCACTAGATCTAAAATTGGCTGAATTATAACCAGTTTTGTGTTTTCTAAGGTCAGTTAGCTGTGGCGGCCATCTTGAATACGTTTAACTCCAACAGATAATCAGCTGTAGATGTACATCCAATGATTACTTTCTAAGAGGTTCATTACAATACATCCAGTGATTAGTGAGATATTATCCTAACGTTACAAACAAACAAAAAAAAAACAAACAAACATACATACATACATACACACACACAGACACAGTGTAAGCAATTATGACATTTTTAAAACCCCGAGGTGAACTTGTGAGACATTATAAGGTTAAAGGTTATGGTAAAAAAAAAAAAAAAGATTATGTAAATATGTATAGTGTTTTCAGTTCTGATGTTTGTACTGACTGGTGTGAACCCTAACGCTGCACTGTGAGCAGCTGATGAGGAGGCTGCTTCCATCTTCCTCTAGATAAGGTTTGATGGGTTGCTCTTCACATTCGGTGTCTTCTTCTGTGGTGGTAGTGAAACACATTTCTGGAATCAGAGGTTTGGTCCTCCTCCACCCTCTGGCCAATGTGACAGGAATGTCTGCACTGTTCATGGACTCCGTCTGACAGCAGACACAGAAAAAAAAAATGCAATCACAACTACAACTTTTATTCCAACTTTAATTTGGACTGAGGCATTGTGTTGTTATTCAACACAAATAGTTCCTAAAGTGTCTGTGGAAATTATTAGTTTTTTTTACTTTTTTATCTTGTCCTAGACCTTAATGTTTAAATTGAATGATTGAGAGGTTACAAATTAATTAAAACTACATATGCAACTCTTTAAAGTAATGGTGTAACAATACGATTAAGTCATACTTCGTTACGTACATTGGTATGAGGGTCATGGTTAGGTCTGTACCTCTGTATGAGGGTCACGGTTTGGTGTGTCAGTATGAGGGTAAGGGCTTATTATGTACATGGATATGAGGGTCATGGTTTGGCATGTACCTAGGTTTGAGAGTCAGGGTTCAATGTAACCTCAGTTTAAGGGTCAGGGTTTGGTTTGTACCTCAGTATGTAGGGATGGGAATCGAGAACTGGTTCTTGTAGAGAACAGATTCTTGTAGAGAACAGATTCTCAATAGTTAAATTCCATGAAATCATTAAGCAGGCAGCTTAACGATTCTGCATATCGGTTCCAATAACATGGGACGTATTTACATGATGACGTAGTGTACAGGCACCATGTTTTGGTTTAGAACATATCTAAGATGGTGTCGCAGCAGGAGCACTGCAAAGCATGGCTATATTTCACTAAAAAAGACAATGGGACAACTTGCAACAAGTGCAGAGCTTTGATTACAACAGAATGAGGGAATACATCTAATATGCTCAAACATTTGAGCGCACAACATGCAGTTACTTTGAATGAATGTAAAGTATTTCAGACGTTGCTTAGCAACGGCTGTGACTCTCGAGGAGGAGCTTCAAGCACAGTGTCCTCTAACTTAAATGTCCCAGCAGGTAATGTTAAACTTCTGCAGGTCCAGTTTATTGTATTAATATGTCAGGGAAGGTCTTAATAAGGAAAAGGTCCTCAAAACAAAAGCAGTCTATGAATCACAGACAGGTCCAGCCTTGGCAGAGGAGATTGAGGAGATCTTGGAGGAGTTTGGAGTAATAGAGAACGTTGTAGCAGCCGCTGTGGACAATGCAGCAAACATGGATGTAGCCGTTAAAAAGCTAAACATTATCAAGCGTCCATGTTTCGCACACATGCTTAACCTTGGGAGTTCAAAAGCTGCACTGCTGCAATACAATTTCCAACTGGGAAGCAAGGATTCGTTCTCTGATTGTATGGATGAAGAGATCCCACATAGCAAAAGTAGTCCTGAAGGAGAAGCAGCATCTTCTTGGTAAGAATACATTTTAAATACTTTAAAGTCAGCCAACATGTAAATGGATGCATTGGGATCAATGTAAAATGATAATATGATGTTTTGTTTCTGAATGTATACCATTTAGGGCTGCCCCAGCACATGCTTCTCTTAGATGTGAGGACAAGATGGAACTCTGTTTTTGATGATGGAGAGGTTTTGTGAGCAGCTTTCTGCCATCCAAGCTGCAGCTATAGACCATAAGCCTAAGGAAGCCCATAGAGAAGGAGAAGTGTGTAGTGTTTGGGGACACAAAATTTTGTTGCTTAAAGCTATTATTAAAATGCGTTTGTTTATATTGTTTACATCGCAGACTTGCCAGAATTGCAAATGAAGACCTAAGGAAGGCAGAAGAGTTTGTGATGCTGATGCGGAAGCAGTACACAGCAAAAATGACAGTCCTAGAAAAACTGTTTGAAGAAGAAGACAGTGAGCTGTTGTCCATACAGCAGCAGCCTCCTGTGTCTGTTGCACAGCGAGTGGAACAAGAAGTCCAACTGTATAGAAGTCTCCCTCCCATTCCTATTAAAGATAGTGCCACCCTATGGTGGTGGATGAAGAAGGACACATTGCCAATGTTATCGGCTTTAGTTAAGAAATATCTCTGTGTCCAAGTGTCCTCCACCCCATCTGAGAGGTGTTTTCCACAGCTGGAGACGAGTCCAGAAAGATCTTGTATCCTTCCTGAAAAGGCAAACATGCTAATTTTTCAGCACAAAAACTGCTGATGTGCATAAGTTCATAACTGCAGTTGCATTTGATGTCAAAATGTTCATTTGACAGAGGGTTTCCTATTTTTTAAGCCAGCGTTTTCTTTGAATCGAATGTAACATGTTTGTGCATACTTTAAATTACAGTTACTGCAACCAAATCCATTTGTGCTTCATTCTATTTCCCAACTCAATGAGAATCGATAAAGAATCAAATAAATAAGTAATATCGATAATGGAATCTGTATTGATAAATTCTTATCAATTCCCATTCCTATCAATGTGAGATTTACAGTTTAGAATGTTCCTTGATTTGAGGGTCACGTACCTTGGTATGGTTTGGTTCATACCTCTGTATGAGGGTGATGTATATTGGTACAAGGATCACATACCTTGGTATGAGGGATACCATTTGACACAAACACATGGACCAATACATTCCTACTTTACAGGTAAAAAATATTTAACAAAACATGCAATTCACATATTAAAAGTAATAATTTAAATATTTACATCCTAAAACTACAACTTTCACGTTACATACAAGTACACCCCTGAAATCATTACATTGGTGATGTTTTGTCGCACTTGAAATTGCTATAGCAATATTCAACACAAATACTGCAATTGCATGTTTTCCTAATATTGTGGAACCCTACTTTAAAGCTTGAGATTACATATCAACATGTCTCAATTGGTGCCATCTAAATCAACTGAATTGAATTTTCATCAATATTTTATGAGCACAGAGTCAACGTTTTATACAGTACAATCTAAATACTCTAAATTTCAAACTACCTTTATTTCAACACTTCAGGGTAGGTTTTAGATTTTAATATGCATTTTAAATAAAAATGTATGGTCTTAACACCAACTGACAAGTGATATCTGCTCTGGTAAAGATTACCTGCTGGTACGTATGGAAGAGCATGCAGATGGAGCAGTAAGGAGTTTTGGAGCCCATTCGATGATTGTATTCTTTCTCTTTCTTAAGATTGGGGGGTCTGCTCTGCCAAAGATGGGCCAGAGGCTTAGCCCAGTTCTCTCCTTCCAAACTCTCCTCCTCAACTGGGGGAAGCTCCTCTGGAGCCTCTGAGCCACAAAAAGAAACACATTCATTTCATTCAGATAACAGAAGTTTAAGATTTAACAGTGTTTCTGCAGAAATAAGCTAATCAAACTTAATGCTTTTAATGCTAATTTAATGCCATGTTTTAACATTTTTAATGCCATTGACAGTGAAAGCATAAATTGCACAAGTTTTCCCAAATGCTATTTTTATGCAATCAAAAATGAATGAAGAAACTAGTATACATTTTTCCTTTGTTTTCTTTTACAGAAGTTAAAACCACGTCTTAGTTTGCAAGCTTTTCCTTCAAACTCTGACACGAGAAACGAGGAACCAAAAGAGGTGTGGACAGTGTTGCCAGACATATGATAATTAACATCTTTCTACAATAACTTTGCCCTCTGTACCATCAATAATTTAAAAAATAAATATCCCATAAAATCCCACGAATTGACAGAAGAAACTTTTATATAGGGCAGCCGTCTTGGGACCAGAAAGTCGCAGTTTCAATTCCCTGCCATGCCCATATGCTGTGGTGTCCTTGGGCAAGACACCTAATCCCCAACCAGTGACGTGCGGTGAGGTTCATGGTTGGTGAGGCACTGAGAGTCAGATTTACAGATATATAAATCCAAAAGGGTAGCTTATTCAATTGGCTACTGGTTATTTCGTATCTCATCAGCGTTCTTCACACACACTCTCTCTCTCTCTCTCTCTCTCTCTCTCACTCACTCACACACGCTTGCGCGCGCACACATAGTAGTATTAAGGATAAGATAAGAAAAATGTTACAATTACCATTTTGGCAGTCCGATGGAGCAAAACAAAACTTAACGGCTGGCAGCAGTGCACGTGACTGTCACTGGCCTCTGCGTGAAAGGACAGCAGCAACAAGCTCCCGTTGGCTCACGTGCGCCCCCTTCAGTGCGGCAGAGTACTGCCTGCCTCTCTCTTCACCTTTTCACCGCGGTTTTATGTCCCCTCAGCAAAACTAAATATGTCACTAACAAACATTAAACGTAAATGGTTAAAGACATTAGCCAGACTGTGGAAAATCAGGCTATATAAACCATTATATTGGCGACATGCAGCAGTACGGCAACAGGCACCGGCCAATTGCATGTATCAACCCAGTTTGAGAGGTGAAGCTCGGCTCGTTGCTGCCGCACCTCACGTTTCACCCTCATATTTGAACAGGAAATATGCAATTTCAGCGATTTTGACTATAAAAATGCGATTTAGACCATAAAAATGTTTGAAAATTACTCATACATAAAGATCAGTGGACAAATATTAATATTCATTTTATGTTATGATTTTTTTTTTTTTGTCATGATGACAGGGGAGGCTCTGCCTCACCTGCCTCCCCTGACCGCACGTCCCTGTCCCCAACCGCTGCCCGTTGCTTAAATAGCTTGCGTGTTTGATGGGTCAAATGCAGAGAACAAATTTTGTCATTGGATGATGATCATAAATAATCATAATCATAAAACCATACAATGACAACAAATACCATTTTCATTTCATTTGTCATTTTAAACATTTACTGCAGTCCACTGTTTTGTGCAATGCAATGTTTTACCTATTTTGTATTTAAGTTTTATGGCAAATTACCTGTTTTAGTAGTTTGTGTTGCTGCTGGCACTTAATAAATGTGTGCAAAAATAACACTGAGTCGTGACTGTAAAGCAAATGGTAAAGCAAAAGTTTTTTTAATTATTAGAGGCACTTAGTAGTGGTTTTGATGGGTTGGTTGACGGTAATTCCTAGAATATAAACAGTACATTTGAAAATATTTAAGAGGCAAGACCCTAATATATGATGATTTAACACCAACCTGTAGAAGACAGTTCAGTCTGATATTATGGACTGTTCTGGTGGCTCATCTTGCACTCCTCACCAAGGGAGGTGCTGTTCTGCAAAAGGTGCTTTTTCCTACCGTTTCCTAAGTAAAAATGTGTTAATAATATGCTGTCTATATTAATGTGCTACTGAAGGAGATAATCCTGAGCCACTCAAAAAATGCAAATTAAGAGTGTACGATAATTTTCCTCAAAATTTAATAATTTTAAGTCACTGGTACGATACGTCAATATTTCCCATTTGACAACACTGGTCGTGGAGCAGAACTCAGCTCTGATGACATGGAGAACTACACAATAATTGTGTGACAGATATCTCTTTTGTACCAGTTTCAAAACATGAGGAATTAACTCAGTTTAACTATTCTTATTGTGGTTAACCAATTTTTTAAAACTAAATACAAAGTTGAGGTGCATCATCATCGGTCTTCGCTAATGATGTAACTGTTGGTTGTTTGATCCTATTACAGGGTGGTTGCACAGACCTTACATCTCCACTTCATCACATTATTGAGCAGCAAAGGTGGTTTATCTTTCCACACGTCGACCATGTCAGCTCTGATTCTAGTTTGCTTTGTGGCACAAAAAGTGCATCAGGGTAGATAGGCTTCAACCCCCTGGCCATGTAAATCTATTCGGAACTCACAGCAAGGTGGCTAGAAGGTGTCCAAGTCCTGGCTTGATTTACCCCCACTGTCCCAAACTTTTTTTTAACAAATTCTGCAAAATCCTTCACCATCCTTACAATTGACAGGCTAAAGACATATCTTAAATTTCTCATCTTCCAGCCACTTTAGCTGAAATTTGCATTTCCCTCTTTTGTCTCTGGTCCTGACATTTTCATGTTTTCCCTCCAAGGCGTGATCTTCCCACAACTAACCACCGACCGGCCAGAAACAATTCCCAGAATGACTCTGCATGTTACGACAATGTATATTATGGCGATTTCCAAAAATAACTCATCTTATTTTTCTTAAACACTAATGAATTTTTTTATGCCACTGAGGCCTTAAATTAAGCAAAATTCATTTAATGATTTTTAATGCCCGGTAAAAACGCAGTTTAAGGAAGTTATGTTGTTGATGGAACCCTACATCACCTGTGCCATCCTTCAGAAGAGGAGTGTGTCCTTGCAGCTGACCCACATCACTTTCTGGCTCTCCATCAGCTGCTGGCATTTCTATCACCTGCTGAAAGAAACAAAGAAAAATTACCATGTGTGTGTGTATCAATCAAATTCAAATTAATTGAACTGAACTCTTCAACTCAATTCTGAGACAAGAGATGTTCTTCAACCAGTCAGACATTTTGTTTGCTGTGTGGTTTTTGTTTGTGTTCATAATAACAATTTAATTTTATTTATTTTTACTTCTGGAGTTGGTAACAACCAAACCTATTAGTATGACAGTACTTCTTTTATTTTGATGTTCCTCCTCAGAGCTTAATTGAATAGTTAGCTTCCGGTCTCTGTTCCCACCATGTTTAAACAATTCATTTTAATTCATATTTTGGTATCTGAATGCCAGTCTCAGGATTTGTCAACTCAATCATCTTTTTGCCATAAGTTTAACTGGAACTTCATTCATAATATCAGGTTTCTATCAGGTCAGATGGTGGATTGGACACAGAAAGCAGGCTGACGCCAAGATCTCTAAAGAATAAACTGATTTATTAAATAAAACAAAAGGCTGGTGAGGCAGCAAAACTTACAAGTAGTAAACTCAGGGGATCACGAGGAGACACAAGAACCAGACAGTGCATAACTGAACCAGCAAAGATGTGAAGCAAATGAACAAAATATATGGTCTGGGGATGATGAGGAAGTTGGACACAGATTACTGATAAACTGAGAACAGATATGATGGGTATGGCAGGCTGACATGGAAAAGTACTGACTGCGGGAGAAGGTGGTAGGTAACACGAGGAGGCACAGGGAGCAAAACCAAACATCACAAATAAAAACACAGGAAACATAAGTGAACAGTGTGTGAAAGTGTGGATGAATAGGTGAATGACTTGGGGGAAGTGAAGTGCTTTGGGGTCCTTGGACTAGATGAAGCGCTATACAAGTGCAGGCAATTTACCATTTACTAACACTAGAATGTAAACAGATAACTCAGAAACACACAGAATCCATGAAGCAAACAGAACTACAGAGCTCATAAGCATAACATAATCATAAAACTAAACAAAAACAAAAAAACCTACTAAAAAAGCACATATGCTCACACAACTCTTTCTGTGATCCGTTTATTCAATTCAATTCAATTTAAAAATACTTTATTAATCCCAAAGGGAAATTAAATGTTGTTGTAGCTCATAATCCTGGTTTTGTTAAAGAGTTGATGGTTGTAAGCAGGAAGGGTCTCTTGTAGCGGTCTGTCCCGATTTGTCCTCGGTCCTGGTGTCCTCAAAGAGCCCCACCAGGTGAGCCTCGCTAGCCTCCTGCGGAGCCATGATGGCCGAGCTCTGGAAGCGCAGGTCGGTCTTGAAGTCCTGGGCGATCTCCCGGACCAGGTGCTAGAAGGGCAGCTTCTGGATGAGCAGCTCAGTGGACTTCCAGTATCGGTGGATCTCCCTGAGAGCCACGGTCCCGGGCCTGTACAGGTGAGGCTTCTTCACTCCGCCAGTGGCCGGAGCGCTCCTGTGGGCAGCTTTGGTGGCGAGCTACTTCCTGGGAGCTTTACCTCTGGTGGATTTATGGGCGGTCTGCTTAGTTTTGGCCATGACTGGACTTTAGGGTTCTTCACATTTAACACTTGTTGTCATGGATACACATCAAAACAAAATGTCCAAAAGTAAAAAGGCTTCAGTAAAAATCCTTCCAGCTGCACAGTATCTGATACCAGAGAAAGTAATCTTCCAAAAAAGTGATTTACATCAAGAAAAAAAGAGGAATAAAGTTTTCAAAAGCAATATCTCAGAATGAATGGAATAGAGCTACTCAAACATGCAGCCACCTTGAACGGCGCAATTCTAGATGTGTCTAGAATGTGTAAAAATGTAAGTAAATCTTTTTTAAATTTAAAGTAAGGTCGTCTTTCAGCCTTCCATGTCTTCAGCTAGCTTGAGAATTCAAACAGTGACGAGCTAACTTAGCTAAGGCTAACTTTGATTATTATTAGTTGTGTTTATTATTAGTTGTGTTTATGCTTTGTTTATTGTTATGGAAAACATATCTGTGATTTTACTAGAACTGAATAGTGTTAAGCATATAAGGCCAAATAAAACAGTCGGAAACTGGGTGTACTGTGACACACTCATTCCATAAAAATAGAACAATAAGAGCATGTAACTCACCTCTTTGCTAACATGTGTAGGGTCTTTCTCCTTCTCGTTATCACTGCTTTCACTCTTCTCCTCCTCCTTGGGAAAGACTTCCTCTCCATAGTCTCCTTTAGCATAACTGTGAACATGGAGGACATTAGCAGGGCTCAGTGTCCTCTGAAACATCTTGTGTGTTGTGATGTTACTGGTTTCCATCTGAGGCTCCACAGTGTCCCCGGCCTCCTCAGAAATCAGAGCCACCACCTTTCTCTCCATGGGCTCCAAAGGACAAACATCTACAGCTGCAACATTGTTCTTCTCTTTTTTTGTAGGACTTGATCTTTTCAAGGGTTTCCTGTTGGTGGCTTTGGTTGGACACTTAGACTGTAGCTTTGTGTCCCGATACTTCTGAGGTTCTGTTTTGGATCTTACTGGGTCTGAAAGAGAGATATATTACTACTACTACTAGAAGTACAGTTCATTTTTGTTTGTTAAACTGCACACTATAGATGTAGCTCAGAATCAGTAACACTCAGTCCTGCATCAACATACACCACACAAGTCTGAACTGTGTACACCACACCACTCAGTTTGTGTTTGAGTGTTTTGTCCTTAGAATGGACCAGCCTCTGTCTGAGAGTGTAGTTAGGTTTGAAATGTCCTGGGATGTTGTTTACTAAACAGACTGAGACAATACACGCTGTTTGGCATTTGGAAATATGACTGTGCACCATGAGTGAACAAAGGGACCGTCTCCCTACACTGCCCGGGCCGAAGCGCACCTCCTCCCAGCCACCACAGCCAATTGTAAAGACGGCTGTGTTTCCTAACAGCCTCGGCCAGCTGCCTCTCAGGGAAACAGTAGAAGTAAAATGACTCCATTAAAGCTGATCGTCTTTACCACTTAAACACGCCCACAACAATTTCTGACCAATCAAACAATACTTGGTGCAAATCCCTGTGTGAAAAAGTTCAGCCAGGGCTTTGTGTCATGAATTTTGAGCCACAGCTGCCCCATTAGTCTCCAACTAGACTCTAACAGACTGCTGGAGATTGGCACTAGCTACCTAAAGTGGAGAAGCAGGTAATGAAAATGGACAGATGAATAGTCTCCAACAGTCCTAGACTAGTGAAATACTACGTTAAAGTATGACTGGAAATTTAAAAAAAAAGCATTACCTGGTTTGTCAGGGACTTTGGCAGGTGAATTTTTGCTTTCCAGCCTGGTCTTCTTCAGCACCACCTCTTCCACCATCTCATCAGACTGGACTTCCTCACAGGTCTTCAAACCTTGCTGTTGCTTTGTCCCACTTTGACACTGCAGACTGAAAAGACATTAATAAGGATATGTTTGACTCAGAGTATGTCTGTCTGATTACATGAGAGCTACAGAAGGACACACAGATCCGAGAAAATAAAATAAAATCTATTCTCACTTTATAAACTGCACACATTTTATAATTAACCCTCCAGTAAAATCCACAAACATGTTAAAGAATTAACATTTATTCAAGGCATGTCAAACTGAACGAGTTATAGACATTTTTGTGTTTGCTAAGATTGCTTAGCTGTGGCAGCCATCTTGAATTTAAAACTATCAGGATATGTAGTAGGTGATATACATGACATGATGATACTACAACCCATGGCAGGTCTTGTGAAGGTGATAATTATTTAAGGAACTATTGATCCCTGAAGTCAGAGATGGTCCAATCTGAATTCTGGGGTAAAAAAGTAAAATATAATAATAATAATAATAACAATAATAACAAACAGACTGAAGTTTGCTGTGACAAACATTCAGATCCTTTGAAAGAAAAGACAATCCTAAAGCTGGGTTCTCACTGGGCTGGAACTAGTTGGTGAACAGCATTCATGAGAAAGTCTTATGTCTGTGGAACATGGTTCTGTTTCCTGATGCGAGTCGCAGAGGCTCACAGTCCTGTCTCTAGAGTTTTTAACATGGTCACGAAGTTGGTGCATTACAGGCGTCTCTGACCATTTTAAGAGCTTTACAGCTGTAGTTTGAGACCTGCAGGGGAGCTTTTCTGATAAAAAAACATGCCCAGGTCTAAATGCCAATGATAATGAAAAAAAATATATATATAAAAAAAAAAAATTCCCTTCTCAACCATCGCGGGTGGTCTTGTTTCATCCTCTGAGCTCGGGTCCTCTACCAGAGGCCTGGGAGCTTCAGGGTTCTGCGCAGTATCTTGGCTGTGCCTAGAACTGCACATTTCTGGACTGAGATGTCTGATGTTGTTCCTGGGATCTGTTGTAGCCACTGCTCCAGTTTGGGGGTGACTGCCCCTAGGGCCCCGATGACCACAGGCACCACT
>NC_051453.1:22852895-22855279 GCF_001649575.2 Kryptolebias marmoratus | reverse complement strand
TGCTCCTTTTTCCTGATGTTGCAATCACTCGGTATTGCTACATCCACCACAACTGCTTTCCTCTGTTGTTTATCCACCACCACAATGTCCGGTTGGTTCGCCATTACCATTTTGTCTGTCTGGATCTGGAAGTCCCACAGGATCTTAGCTCGATATATATATATATATATATATATATATATATATATATATATATATATATATATATATATATGGCAGCACAAGAGCAACAGAGGCTGAGGTCTATCATACTAGACAGGACCCAAGATGGAGACTGTCCAGCACATAACAGTAGAACGTAAGGTGCAGGCAGACAAAGCATACATGGAACCCCATAACCAAGTGCCTGGAATAGTGTACAGAAACATCTGTACAGAGTATGGACTGGAAGTCCCACAGTCAAAGTGGGAGACTAATGTGGTGGAGAATGGCAG
Organism: Kryptolebias marmoratus; assembly: GCF_001649575.2. Taxonomy (NCBI): domain Eukaryota; kingdom Metazoa; phylum Chordata; class Actinopteri; order Cyprinodontiformes; family Rivulidae; genus Kryptolebias; species Kryptolebias marmoratus. The sequence continues at coordinate 22,854,845 of NC_051453.1, read as the reverse complement.
GGCTAAGACACTGTGGAACTTCCAGATACAGACTGACAAGCAGGTGATGGCTAACCAACCAGACACTGTGGTGACAGATAAGATACAGAAGAAAGCAGTGGTGATAGATGTAGCAGTCTCAAGAGACTCAGGAAGAAGGAGCACGAAAATCTGGAGAAATATCAAGGACTGAAAGAGGAAATAGAGAACTTGTGGAGAGTCAAAACCTAAGTGGTACCAGTGGCCAATGGAGCACTCGGTGCTGTGACCTCCAAACTGGAAGAATGGCTCCAACAGTTCCGAGGAAACCTCAGAGATCTCTGTCCAGAAGAGCACCATCCTAGAAACAGCTAGAATACTGCATAGAACCCTCAAGCTCCCAGGCCTTTGGTAGAGGACCCCACCCTGAAGTTAAAAGTGGAACTGCCCATGTGAAACAAATAGGGTGAGATGGAAGTTATGTTAGTGTGTGTGTGTGTGTGTGTTCCCTTCTCACCCTCCGCGGGTGGTCTCTTTTTCATCCTCTGAGCTTGGGTCCTCTACCAGACAAGGCCACTGAGCCTTGGAAGGAGGGACATCTTATCCTGCTCTCTCCCGTCCTAATTTGATAGTAGCTATTATAAGCTAAGTTTTTAAAGTTATTTAGAATTTTTATTTTAACTACTTATACTTTGCCTACCCCCATTACTGGATTACTGGATTATTCAAACCTAAGGACTGTGGATTTCTTATTTTATTTCACTCTTTGCTATATCCAAGATAAGCAAGAGCAAGATGCCTACTGTCGTAGCAGAGGACACCAGCAATATTTTACACAGACTTGAACTGATAGAACACAGGCTGTCTCGACTGGAGGTAAATGCCGAGATCAACGCAGTTACTGGAAATGAAACAACTCTACCGATGCCTCAGGACAACAAACAGCGTCCAAGCACCTCAAGCAGCTCAACCACCTGGAACTGTCTCGGAGCTAAGCCGAGAAATAAATCTCTGTCTCGACGTCTGACAGGACGGACCCCTCACCTAGATGATACAGCATGGCCAGCACTGAGCCGAAACATCCCCTCATCAACACCAGCACCAAGGAAAGGACAACATACAGCTCCAGCTGACATGATTCCACCTTCCTTGACTCCGGTACCAAGGGCAAATCAGCCAGCTCGAGCCATAACACATCCCGTCATGCTTCCAGCAGGAAACAGACTAAACTCTTCTGGAATTCTACTGAAAAACAGATTTTCAGCGCTGCAGCAGGAGCCTACAACAGACACGTCTCCTCCAAACATCAACATGAGGTATGAGACACGACCAACACGACCACCTCCTAAAGTGACCCAGAAACCAAAACTAATGCCAAAAGTCCTTATTGTCGGGGATTCTGCAGTAAATGGTATTGATCATCTCTGTAAAAAAAAATAAAACAAAAAGGTACTCTGTTCCCCCAAGGACACTGTGTCGGATGTTACAGAGAAAATAGTCCCACTAACCACTGATCATCCAAGCATTGAAAATCTAATCATTCACATTGGAGCCAATGATCTGGCCAAGAAGCAATCTGAAATACTGAAAAAGGACTTTAGCCATCTTCTAAGCACACTTGGAAATCTGAAAATAAAGGTCCTTATCAGTGGACCAATACCGAAAGCTGGACGTATAGATGAAAACTACAGCAGACTGCTTATGATTAACAGATGGCTTATTAAAGAATGCTCCTCCAAATCCGTAAACTTTATTGACAATCACAAAATCTTCTGGGAACGCCGTCACTTATACAGGTGCTGGTCATAAAATTAGAATATCATGAAAAAGTAGATTGATTTCAGTAAGTCCATTTAAAAAGTGAAACTTGTATATTATATTCATACATTACATACAAACTCATATATTTCAAATGTTTATTTCGTTTAATTTTGATGATTACAAATGACAACAAATGAAAATCTCAAATTCATCATATCAGAAAATTAGAAT
>NC_051453.1:22846272-22851060 GCF_001649575.2 Kryptolebias marmoratus | reverse complement strand
CTGGCTCTGCTAAATATAAGATCACTATCAGCAAAGGGACTTTTAGTTAACGACTTCATCACTGAGAACAATATTGATGCTATGTTTCTCACAGAAACATGGCTGGATGACAACAATGAAACACCTGTACTCATTGAATCAGCACCCCCTAATTACAATTTTTTGAGTGAAAATCATAAATATAAAAGGGATGGAGGGGTTGCTGCAATCTTTCATGATTCATTTAATTGTAAAAAGGTTTACCTGGGAAATTTTGACTCTTTTGAATATATAGGAATCGAGGTAAAAGGCCACAAACAAACTCTGACACTAACTGTATACAAAACCCCAAAATATGTGTCAAATTTTTTCAATAACTTTAGCGAGCTGTTATCTATGATATGCATTGATTATGACTGTCTAATAATTATGGAAAACTTTAAGGGTGTATTCCCACCAGGAAAGTCCTTTGGTCCGCTTGTTTGGTCCGGACCAAAAGTGGACTTTATTTTTTTCATTTGGTGTGGTTTGCATTCACATTGTGCTTTTTTGTAAGCGGACTATAATTTATAAACAAAGCCACGTGGGTGACGGTCATTGCTCCCATTGGACAGAAAGACGGGGGCAGCAGTTGGAGCACAGAGTACAGACCCGGAACTAAATATGGAAATCCTGCGTGCTGTATTTGTTATGTGCACATTTGTTCTGTTGGTACAATTACAGTACCATTTTGAAATTCAAGAGCAGCTCATTCAACGTCGGTTTAATGACGTTTCACTTCTAATTTTGAAACTGCGCCAGTAAATGCGTGCTGCAACTCGAAGAAGACGAGATGCTCTGTGCAATCTGACACACAACATACTAGCAGCAGCATTGGTAAACAGAATGCTTTACGTAGTTAGTTCGGTTTAAGTCCGGTCTGTATTCACACCCGGTTGTTTGATCTGTACCGGAGTTCGCATGACTGTATTCACACCAGCACAAAAAGTCCGGACCAACGCTGGAAACGAACTCTGCTTCGATTAAAGCGGACCAAATGTGTCAGGTCTGAATACGACCTAACATCCATGTTGACAACACAATAGACAGAGAGGCAAAAAAGCTGAATGATGTACTTCAAAACTTTGGTTTGGCTCAACATGTTAAACAGCCGACACACTCTTGACTTGATTATCAGCAAAGGTATAATTATCTCTAAAGTCTCTGTAATTGATGTCGCTCTGTCAGATCATTTTTCTGTTGTTTATGAAAGCACAATCTATGTTGACTCACTTAGAAAAACAGATGTTATCACAAAATGCCTGTTCAGACAGCACAGCTGAAACTTTTAATCAAATCTACTCCTGCACCTCACTTCCAGGCTGTAAACCAGTAGATGAACTGGTATATAACTTAATCGCCAAAATCTCAGATATAACAAATTCTGTTGCCCCTGTTAAAGTGAAAATTATATCTGGCAGAAAAAAATCACCTTGGATAAACACCTCACTTGTAAGAAATGAGAAAACCCTCTGTCGAAGGGCTGAACATAAATGGCGTAAAACTCGACTTCACATTTACTATGAAATCTACAAAGAAAGGTTGCAAAGTTATCACTCTTCACTAAAACATGCAAGGGAGACATAAACAAAAAAACGGAAATCATAAACAAAAACATCAACAACGCTCGTGCTCTGTTTGCCACAGTTGACAGGTTGACAAACCCATATGTGATTTTACCACCTTAACTCCACTCTACCAGGGCCTGCAATGAGTTTGCCAACTTTTTCACAGAGAAAATTACAAAAATTAGAAGGTTAATCTGCTCATCCACACCAAACCCAATCCTGATGCCACAATGCCAAACATATCAAATGCAGAGAAAATGGCTGTATTTCATCAACTCACCCATAAAAACTTAGAAGAAATTATAAATCAATTAAGCTCATCCTTCTGCTATCTTGATATCCTGGGCAGTCTGTGGTGCAACGTGACGTTGGTGGATGGAGTAAGACATGATGTCCCAGATGTGTTCAATCGGATTCAGGTCTGGGGAACAAGCGGGCCAGAACATAGCTTAAATGCCTTCATCTTGCAGGAACTGCTGACACACTCCAGCCAATTGAGGTCTAGAATTGTCCTGCATGAGGAGGAACCCAGGGCCAACCGCACCAGCATATGGTCTCACAAGGGGTCTGAGGATCTCATCTCGGTACCTAATGGCAGTCATGCTACCTCTGGCGAGCACATGGAGGGCTGTGCAGCCCTCCAAAGAAAAACACTGGTCCAAATCTGTCCATTAATTGTGATAAACCCACATGGTCCTCCCTTTCTCTTCAGCCATCACCATCATCTAAACCAGGTGTGGGCATCAAGGAAAGTGAGAGTCTGTTGGATTGATCAAAGCATGCAGGACATGAATGAATGGTACCTGAAATATAATGGTCTTTGATTTACTGAAACCAAGCAGGCCTTTGTAATATTGATATTGAACTCAGTGATGATGTGATGACAATACATTTTCAATACATTTCGCAGCCCTAATACAAAGCGTGCTGAGGCAGGTACAATGTGGAAGGAGGTGGGCAACAAAATAATGTACACAGGCAAGTATCCAGTTACAGACCTTTTCTCCTCCTGGACTGGAACAGTCAGCTTCTCAGGTGATGTTTCACTGGAAATGTCTTCAGAAGGGTTCTGGTCGTCTATTCGGAGGAACTCAGCAGCCTCCGGTGTGGGTATGGAGTGGTCGATGGGACTGTTGTCCTTCCCTGCTTTCCACAGTTTGTAACGTTCGGGCTGAAACTTGCGCACAAATACATCCATGGATATCTTCACCATGTCCTGACGACATGAACACTGGGAAGAAAACATACCAAGGTATACCTATAAAAAGTATTCAGCTCCTTGGATGTTTTAGGCTTTTATTGTTGCCATAACTCAATCATGGCCAATATAAATTTGCCTTCTTTACAAAGAAAATGTAAAAAAAAAAAAATGTTTTTTAAAGTCAAAGTAAAATCAAGTTTCTACAGAGTTATACCAATTGAAAAACAAATGTCATGTAAAACAAGTGATTGCATAAATGTTCACCCCCTTTAAAGCACCCAGTAGGGAATTCTGAGAAAACTGTGGACTTAGCCTGAAAATTTGAACATGACCATCTTACAGGTCCCCCCTTGCCCTCCCTCAACAGCTCCTCCCCCACGGCGGAGCCTGGCGTGAACACGCAGGTTAGTAAGTACAGCCAACGTTGACATCATGGGTCTTCTTCTGTTTACCTGTCTTTGTTTTCTGAGCATGTACCACTCAAGAAATTGGCAGTTTTCCTGTAACATTAGGTTGTTTCTCTGCCATTAGCACAACTGCAGCACATCAGCTATCTTGAGCTTAAATGACAGTACACGCTGTGCGGGGGAAGGATGTGAGCACGAGCCTGACTGACACTACTAAGACATTTCTTTTGGCTCTGATTGGTTGTTTCTGACCGGAAGCAATGTATTTCTGTAAATAACAGTAGGACAGTAGGGATATAATAAAATAACAGTAGGGAGGAGCCAGAGGAGCTTGATGTTTTTCACAGATTATCTGTCTAATATTCTACTGTCAGGACATAGTGACAGTTTCAACAAATACACTATATTGCCAAAAGTACTTGCTCCCCCATCCAAATTATTGAAATCAGGTGTTCCAATCACTGCCATGGCCACAGGTGTATAAAATGAAGCACCTAGGCATGCAGACTGTTTTTACAAACATTCAGGAAAGAATTGGTCGCTCTCAGGAGCTCAGTGAATTCCAGCGTGGTACCATGATAGGATACGAGCTGTTCAACAAATCCAGTCATGAAATTTCCTCGCTACTAAATATTCCACAGTCAACTGTCAGCTGTATTATAAGAAAATGGAAGTGTCTGGGAACGACAGCAACTCAGCCACGAAGTGGTAGGCCACGTACACTGAAAGAGCAGGGTCGTGTGGTCGTGCACCTCCTAGTTTTTTAACTTGGCGCGGACCACGCGTGCCGCGCTCCATTCAAAATGGACGGTTTCGGTGCTCTAGCGGAGCTGGTTCGCCTGTATCAGTATTTATATGATCCCTCTGTGAGAGATCACAAAGATAATCAAATGGCTCTAAACTCACAGAAGGAGATTACTGCTGCAGCCAATAAAAAGGAGTGTTTATAGACCACAGAGGGAAGAAATATTAGTTCTATGATGGGCGAATCACAACTAAAGCAAATAAGCAAATAAATCGAAAAAAGTCAACCTGAATGCTTTAAGTTTAAACATTCTCTCTGTATCACAGCCAAAAACACAACAGTTCTTCCTCCTGAATACGTGCAGCCATATTTGATGTGACAACCATCTGCTCTCCTTTTTTATCATATTTCCACTGGTTATGTAGCGTACTGCACTGATGTAAGCGCCAAGTATAAACCCCTCTACCGCGCGCTCAGGTCTGTGCGCTGTTCGCGGAGCCCTGCGCAACTCTAATGAGCCCTGAGGCCGAGCTACCTTCAGCTACCGCTGGAGTTAGCACGTCGTCGGAGCCGCAGCAATAAACTTCGAACGAGTGAGTTTAACCAACAATGGTTAGTTGAGCCGAAATTCAGCGGGTAGCTTTACAAGACCAAATATGGTAAGCATGTGCTTAGTGAAAAAATTATCCTTGTTTACCAGTAAAATTATGCTATTAAATTCAGCATTAGATATGCTTTGTTTTGCTGTTACATGTAGTGATCCAACATGCAGCCTGTGCCACAAAATGCACAGTACAGTACAGCATCTCTCCATTTTTCGGAATTCTCTGTTGTTATTCATTGGCCTTG
>NC_051453.1:22838024-22846172 GCF_001649575.2 Kryptolebias marmoratus | reverse complement strand
AGAGGAAGACCCAGGACACGCTGGAGGGACTATGTTTCTCGGCTGGCCTGGGAACGCCTTGGGATTCCCCCGGAGGAGCTGGCCCAAGTGGCTGGGGAGAGGGAAGTCTGGATCTCCCTGCTTAGGCTGCTGCCCCCGCGACCAGACCCCGGATAAGCGGAAGACAATGGATGGATGGATGGAAATAGTCATTTTTTCTACTTTCTGTCAACTTTAATCATTATTTTACTAAATCACGGTCAGCCGGCGGTCGGCCATGGATCGGCCACCTACCACCGGGCTTAGCCTCTTTTCTGGGTGAAACCCTGAAATGGGTTTCCATGGTCGAGCAACTGCATCCAAGCCCCACATCACCAAGTGCAATGCAAAGCGTCGGATGCAGTAGTGTAAAGCACGCCGCCACCGAACTCTAGAGCTGTGGAGGTGCATTCTCTGGAGTGACGAATCACGCTTCTCCATCTTGCAATCTGATGGACAAGTCTGGGTTTGGCGCTTGCCAGGAGAACGGTGCTTGTCTGATTGCATTGTGCCAAGTGTAAAGTTTGGTGAAGGGGGATTATGGTGTGGTGTTGTTTTTCAGGAGCTGGGCTTGGCCCCTAGTTCAAGTGAAAGTAACTCTGAGTGCTTCACCATACCAAGACATTTTCGACAATTCCATGCTCCCAACTTTGTGGGATCAGTTTGAGGATGGCCCCTTCCCGTTTCATCAGGACAGCGCACCAGGGCACAAAGCAAGGTCCATAAAGACATGGATGAGCGAGTTTGGTTTGGAAGAACTTGACTAGTCTGTACAGAGTCCTGACCTCAACCAAGTGAACACCTTTGGTATGAATTAAAGAGGAGTGCACTATCCAGGCCTTCTCGTCCAACATCAGTGTCTGACCTCATAAATGTGATTCTGGAAGAATGGTCAAATATTCCCATGAACACTCCTAAACCTTGTAGAAAGCGTTCCCAGAAGAGCTGAAGCTGTTATAGCTGCAAAGGGTGGCCAACATCATATTAAACCCTATGAATTAAGAATTGGATGTCACTCAGGTTTATATGCGTCTGAAGGGGGGCGAGCAAATACTTTTGGCAACATAGTGTATATACTGTAACTATAGTACAGTAAAACATATACTATACACTGTAACTACTGAATTAGAAAAAAATAAATTAGTGTAAGGTGGAAAATTAATGTTTTATAATATGGTTTTGGTTTTTGTTCAGAAACCAAATATTAAGAAAACGTGTTTTTTCTTTTCATAGTACTTCTGGAACAGGAACAACATAGATGAGAGAAACAAACTGAAGTATGGGTTCCATCACTCTAGTATCAGTCTAGTACCAATTATGGTATCAATTATGTGGATATTTGAATCGATCCACACATGCATTCTCTTTTTACGGGGGTTAGATAAATAGAAAAACAATGTGAATGCTGATTCGGCATTCACACAATAAACCAAACAGTTAATGTCTGATGCAACAAAATGATCCATTTCCATGGATGACCTGTAAATGATTTACTTACAAGTATAATATGTTAACAATACAAGTATAATATGTTAACAATATACACCCAAAGCAATGCATATTAACCATTTGGCCTACCATTCTTGCCTGTTTTCCATAATCAATCCAACGCTGCGTGGCAAAGTTGGTAGACTCAGCACAGTTGAAGCCATGGTTGAAACCAGCGTGATAGGCAAATGGAAACGTCACAATGAACTGCCCTACTTCCTGAGTCACCTAACAGAAACGAATCAAAAGAAACAACAAAAGCAGGCAATTTCAGTTTCACAGTTGGACTTGATATTTTATTTACTTTCCTCATCTAATCATTGCTCTTTCATTATCACTTGCCACCCAAGATGAAGATGAAGTGACAATTTTATAGCTTTTGTGTGTGTGTTTGTTTGTCTGTACCATTAGTAAAATGTCTCATGAAGCACTAGACCCATTTTAATAAATTGTTCAGAAAGTAATCATTAGGTCTACATCTACAACTGATTAACTTTTGGAGTCAACCCAATATAGGATGGCTGCCACAACAAAACAATCTTAGCAAACAAAATAATAACTCAATCAATTTTACAGATATTGAGCTAAAATTTGGTGTGGTAATAGCTGAGTGTAATCTCTAACTCATAATCTGAGCACTAACTGATCCCACAAGATCTGCGTTTAAAACTTTGCATTCACTCTATCTGTTATTCACAAAATATCTCATGTATCAATAAGGGATTGTAATGAAAGACACAGGCATAAACATTACTGCTCCAACTTAGTTTTAGGGTGATAAAACACTTAGATCCTTTTTCATTTTTATTTTAATACAAAGTAAGACAGGGCTTACCTTCTGAAATTCAACGCCATATTTTTTTAGGATTGAGGGTGAAATTAAAGTCATCTTGTGGCGCAGGAAGACTTCACAGCTCTGAGCATTTCCTGGAAAAAAACCTGCAAAGAATCCAGTCAGATTAATTGGTTAATAATTAGGCAATTTCCTCATGTTTCCATTCATTTCTACGCTGATGATATTCAGCTCTATTGCTCTGTTAAGTCCACTGAATATCAGCTGTCATCCTTAATCAAATGCCTAACCAGCAACAAACACTGTCTTTGTGATAACTACCTGCAGCTGAACTCACAAAAGACTGAGACCTTAATTATTGACCCTGAAAGTTGAATTTCTGAAATCAGGCCACAACATGGAGCAGTGAGCTGATCTGTCCAGCCAAGCCTTAGAAACTTTGGCGTTATCTTCGACTCTGCTGTCTTTGGAGCGTCATTCTAATAAGTTAGTTAGAAACTGCTTCTTTCAGTTGAAAAATGTCTCCATATCAAACACCCTTGAATTGGAGATGATCACGCACACTTTTATTTGATTTCACTTCAGCTGCTGTAACAATCTTTTTTATTTGTTTGTTTTTCTCCAATCAGTCTTCAACACTGCTGGAAGACTTAACAAACGCAAGAAAGATATGACACATTACACATGCCTTAATGTCTTTATACTAGTTACCATTTTAAAGGTTTATTCCTGACTTTTAGAGCCCTCTGTGGTCCAGCTCCAGTTTACATGTCTGACCACTTAGAACTCCATGTCCCTCCTCACAGTCCAAAGTCTTCTGGACAAAAGCTGCCGATGGAGACGCAGACTCATTTTAAGAGCAGAGGAAACAGATCTGGTAAAGCTGTGGCTCACAGGTTGTAGAATGCGTTGCCTTTAACGTTACTTTACCTCAATTCTGTTGATTCTTTTAAAAAGAAGCTGAAGACAGGCTTTTACCTAGATATGGACTGTATGATTTTATGTTTTAACTTGCAGTTTTAGATTTGATCCTTTGCTCCCGTTTGATTTCTTGTGTTTTATGTAGATTTTATATCTTATAGGTTTTAAACATGTGAAAAGTGATATAAATAAAGCTCACTTACTTAAAGTTTACTTACATATTTTTGTGTGCAAGGATTGCAAAACTGTATTCTTGGCCATGCACATTATTTTGTTGGCCCCGCCATACCCACCTCGACCCTACTTTACCCTACCTTGGCAACTGCCCCCACATGTATTATTACTGGAGAACACTTTAGAAATGAAGCAGAGTTGAACTAGTTTTTTTAATAACTATTTATCATCAGCATGTTTTTTTAGACATCAACTTATTTTTTTGTCACAAGTTCCTGTGCTGATGATTGAGAACCTCCTGAAACATTTTGAGACAATTTAGAAAACTCCTTTCAGAAAGTTGTTCACAAACTAGTTTCCAACAGTCACAGATCAGTCAAATGCTTCCTTAACAATACACAAGTTTTAGAACAAACAAATATTCAACTCCTAAAAGTGCAGTTTAAAAGACTTCAGAAAAACACAAAGTGAAACAATACAACCAGAGCTACTGCAACATGTGCAGCAACAATCATTCTAAAAACAAAATGTCATTAGATGGCTGTCTAAAATTAAACTCATAAAATGTGAGCAAGTGAGATCTGTTCTACAAAAATGCAAGGTGTTATCACATACCTCTGGCAAGCCGTTCCAGTCTTTTCCCATGTTCTGGTGGCACAACATACCTTAGGAACACCAAAATATAAAAACAATTATATCAAACATGATTTAAGTAGGTAGCAAAGTAGCAAAGTGAAGAAACTGAACACACCAAAAAACTGTTCTGTTCAAATGTTCAGTTAATCTGAATCAATCTGGATGAATCAGATTCCATTCTATTAATAACAAAGCAAATGACATTTTCATGTTTTAAAATAAATAGATGTGAATTTATGTGAATACAAATTTGCTGAAAGTAAAACATTTTTTGGTTTAGCGGATTTGATGTTTTACTCTTTCAGTGTAAATGAATTTATAGGTGTTTATATTTCATATTTGAAACTAGGGATGTCCAGAACTCCCCATTTCTGTTGTTGACCTACTGTTTTACAGCAACCATGCCATAACACTGCTTCTATAAAACATGCTATGTGCCAATATGTCTGTCGTATGGAAGTATTTTAAACTAGTAGTTCAATTATAGGCTTATTTAGAAAGCACATTAAAAGGTAGTATTTCACAGGGCTGTGACTATTGAAGACTAGTTGGCGACTCAAAATTGCAAGAAAAAGGGTGAATTTGAAGCTGCAGTCTTGTTGAATTCTCCACCACTACAATAGGCTAGTCATCCAGAGAGATAAGCCCTCTGTTCTGTAATTCTTTTTGCCAAATTTTGTTGCAGGCGTCTCATACCCTTTTTTGCAGGTGTCTTGAACCGTTCTTGATTTTGTTCTGGGTGTCCTAAACCCTTTCAATTTTGTTGCAGGGATCCTGAGCCCGTCTCAAAAATGCAAGAGATGTAATTTAACATCTGCACTACAGCTCTCCTCTGGCAGAAAATATCTGAGACTGCAGCCCTGAATGTCCAAGTTTAAAAACAATGCTGATGATAAATAAGTTATTAAAACTGGTCCAGATCTGTCCATCTTTATTCTTAAAGGGTATTATTTTGCACCACCAACTGGTCTCAAACAGTCACAGCCAAGTTCTCACATGCATTTCACTAAAACTAAAAACATGTCAGGTCACTGATGATGAACAAAAACTGCTAATGTTTGACAGGGTGACCCATTTCATCCATGCGGTGGAAGGACCTGTCAGTGACTGTACCATGACTTTGGTTCTCCATAGTGCAGGTAGTTGATTCTGTACAGATCCATATCCTCTGTGTGCCATGCAAAAGCACTCTTCCACATCCCAAAGTAGAGATAGGGTCTGTTGACTCCTTTTATCTTGATGCCACTCTCGCTCTCCACAGTGTCTAGGATGGTGTTAAGATGACTGATGTTCCATTCAGTCACATCCTGGAAAAAAATAATTCAGAGGAAACTGCAGATCTAAACACACCTCAAACCGATCACAAAAAAGACACTACAAGACATTGTGGACACATTTAATGTTTTAATTCAATGAAAAGATGTACTGTTAGCTTTATATTTCTTAGCTTAATACCACTTACTGGATCATACAGTGTCCCACTGACATCAGCCCCATACAGTGGAGGGTTAAAGGTCAGGTTCTTCCAAAACTTCCTCTCCAACTCATCAAAATCCACATATATGGGACTGCAAAACCTACAGTTCATAATATTCAGAAAAACAAACAAACAAACAAAAACAATTCAAACTCTAAAGAAAAAAAACCCCATTCAGACAACCACTTAAAAAACAAAGTGAAAAATAGCGTGATTACAGAAACATACTTGTCTAAGTTGGAGGTTTTGCGGAACTCCTGAACCGTCATTGGTTTCTTCTGGATGTTGTACTGTGTGAATAATCCTGACTGGCCTGTAACCACCTGCTGAATAGGCGCAGGAATCACCAGATCGTCCATGTCATCATAGGTCTTCCTGGGTTTCCAGCCTTCAGGTGGAATAATCTGAAAAACAAGAGAATGTATAAGAAACTGTTATACTGTTTTACAGTCAAGTAATTACTATCACACTATTTTCTTCTGCATACTTTGTGCTATTTTAGCTGTTTATATATCATAACAATTGGCTCATTTGGGAGATGGGTGCTATGATTTTTTTAAAATATTTTGAAAAATATAAAACATAAGGAAGCGATTCCTTTGTGAATCGCAACCTTATTGGGATGGAGTTTGTGTGCTTGAATGATCCTTAGGGCTATTCTGTTGGGGGCAATTGTCCCCAGTAGGGTCTCGCAAGGTAGATTGGTCCTAGGTGACAGCCCAGACAAAGAGTGATTCAAAACACTTGTATGGACAGAATACAATAAGGAGATTAATGTCCCTTGCTTGTGCGTGAGGTTGAGAGGTACTGACACAGCGTGGGTTCTGGAACCAGTCTCGACCTTATTCCATTCTGGAGTTGTCCATGGTGAGAGACGCCAGGCTGGTGTAAGGCTCCTTACAGCCCCATAGGCTTGGCGGCTGTGCGATGGAGCTTTCCCGGCTGATGAGAGGGTAGCTTTCCTGCACCTTAGGTAGGGAAACGGGCTCTGATTGTTGTTTGTGCCAATGCTCCAAACTTCAATTCAGAGTACCTAGCCTTCTTGTGCCCCTTTTCCCATCGGCTCTAAAGGTCCCGGCTCCACTCTACTCGGCTTGCTTTGCGCGCATTTCCACCGGCATTTTTTCAAGTCCCTGCTTTGGAGTAGGGCCTCTGTTCACTCATTGGTCATAGGTGTGGCCAGATGCAAGCATAAAGAGCAAAGAAAACAACGGTAGCGAAGTAATAAGAATATAAACAACAGCATTAGCTTACCCAGCAACGTTTATGCTGTCTGTCCCCCATCTGAAGGTGCTGTAAAGCCTGTAATCTCCGTCGGATAACAGCTGTCCTACTCTGCGCAACAATCGCAGCATCCAGAGCATTTATTCCACTGCGCTTCTCTTCCTGAAGTCTCAGGAGAATCCCCATAACTTCAAAGAGCAGCAACAACACAGGGCCAAAGTTGTCCATAGCGCTTCCATTGTCTCCACAAATGACGCCAAGTTTCGGCAGCACACACTCACCCCCCACCCCCGCAACACAAGGAGGCGAACTGGCCGGTGGAAACACGATGCATTTTTTATAGAGCCGAGTTTAGCAGGGCTGAGTAGAGCGGGGCTTCTGTAGTAGAGCCAGTGGAAAAGGGACATTGAAGTCCTTAGCAGTGGTGCTGAAAGGTGCTCCTGCTGGGGATTTTATCATTCAGCTGGGAGACTTCAATGCCCATGTAGGTAACAACAGTGTAACCTGAAGGGGTGTGATCAAAAGCAGGGTTTCCCCCAGAAAAGAAGCTAAGCCCAGTGGAAGGTGGCCGATCGCCAGCCAACCACCAGCCAACCGCCAACCAACCGCCAGCTGACCATGATTTAGTAAAAAAATGATTAAAGTTGACAGAAAGTTGAAAATATGGCTATTAATTATTTGATATTGTAAGATATTTGTGCCAAATATTTACACAACTACAGTTTTACAAAAAGGCACTTTTGAAATACATTTTTAAACAAAAATACAATTAAAATAAATACTAATTGATTGCACCCAATTTAAATCCTAATTTAAGTCACATTTACAAATAAATTAAATTAACATAAATGAAAAAGTGCAAACAAAGCACCAATACACGTCTCACTTCCAGGCCAATGAATAACAACAGAGAACTCTGAAAAATAGAGAGATGCTGTACTGTGCATTTCTAATGCTGAATATAATAGCATCATTTTACTGTTAAACAAGGATAATATTTTCACCAAGCACAAAACATGCTTACCATATTCTGTGTTGTAAAGCCACCTGCTGAATTTCGGCTCAGCTAACCATTTTTGGTTAAACCCGCTCGTTTCATGTTTATTACTGTGGCTCTGACAACATGCCAACTCCAGGTAGCTGAAGGAGGCTCGGCCTCAGGGCTCAATAGAGTCCCGCAGGGCTCTGCGAAAGCACGCGGACCTGAGCACACGGTGGGCGCATTTTTTTTACTTGGCACCTACGTCGGAGCAGTATTCTCCAAAAAGACGGGGGACAGTACGCTACGTAACCAGTGGAAATACAGTAAAAAGAGAGCAGATGGTTGAATGGAGCGCAGAGGTGGGGACAGCGCGATTGTGTCACTGTTGGCGCGTGCAGGTAGCTAGGTAGCTAAAGGTAGCGGTTTTGGGGGAGC
>NC_051453.1:22830154-22837987 GCF_001649575.2 Kryptolebias marmoratus | reverse complement strand
GTATAAAAAATGACGTATTTATTATAAATAAGCAGAGCTTAGCCTGGCGGCAGGGTCACCAAAGCCTGGCGGCCCACCAGGCTTATAAGATGCTGGGGGAAACCCTGAGAAGAAATGGCCTCTCTGATCTGAACCCAAATGGTGTTCTATTATTGGACTTACTTAACTAACCTTTTGCTACTCTTAATTTTTATCCAGCCTTTTACTACATTTTGTTCTAGCTATTCCTTTGTGACTTTTAGTTTTTAGCAAGCCTTTTTACACTTTTAGCTTTTATCAGCCTTTTGCTACTTTTAGCCAGCCTTTTCCTATTGATTCTAACTAGCCTTGGTCAATCCAACAGACTCTCACCCTTGCTGCCCACAGTTTAGACGACGGTGATGACAGAAAAGAAAGTGAGGAGTGAACAAATTGTAGGTTTAATCACAATTGATGTTGTAGTCATAATATTAAACAATAATATCACACAGGGCAAGTTTTTTTTATTGTGCAGCCCTAGTGTATGCATTTGTTTGTCTGTTATCAATAAATTTCATGAACCACTAGATAAGTTCTAATAAAATTTGCAGAATTGTTTTTGGAATTAGAGGGATAACAGTACATCAAATAGTTCTATGTCCTCGCAATAAGAATATGCTAAGTATTATTAGCTAGCTTCATTCTAGCTCTCCAAGGAACAGGAAGGTAAATGTTGTATTTAGCAGATTTATTCAAAATTGATTTGGAACTATTAAAAGAAACAATACATACTTATATTGAAGTACAAACAAATAAAATTACAAAACTCAACCTCTGCCTAACATGTAAAGAAAGCATGTTAAGAAGTAATAAGTATCACATGAAAACAAGTAGGTACATCACATGGTGTAATAACATTATCTTCACAGCAAAATGCAGCATATTTATTTAAAAATCACAAAGCATGACTCTGTGAGCCAGGCAAACAAAGACCCCAACTACTCTCCACTGTGAGGTGAGTGAGTTAAATCTGCATGTCAGTCTATTTTACCTAACGATGCATCTCATGCAGCTTAACGCTGTGATTTATTTATTTGTTATGGTTCAAGCTAAGACAGAAATTTAAAATATACATATTTGTGAATAAAATGCATCTGTATAACACAACTTTATTAAGCAGATATGTAAAAAAAAACACTTACTTTAGCTATCCCAGCTTTGTGTGCTCCTTGTGACTCCATATAGGCAACATACTGGACAAAATCCTTAAATTCTTCTTTGGAGGGGGTGAAAGTCATGACCCCAGACCCCACGCTTTGGGCTGGTGTGTCTGTGGTCATCTTGGGACTTAACTTCAGCACCAACTGTGATTGTAAGAAAGCATGAAAAGAAAATTGCTTTATTTTACTCTACTGTGTTTTCTTTCTTCTTTTTTTTAATTTCTCATCATGCCTCACCTGACCTCACATCACTGATAACTACTCATATCGATACTTTGTACAGGCAGGTACTCAAATGTAAGTACTTGTACTTGTAAATATTAGCTGACAGAATACAGCTTGGAACATAGTTGAAAACATGAACAGTCCGTTGTGTTGCTAAAAAAAGTCTTTATGCTCCTTCAGTATAATCTAGCAGCTTTTGTTGGAGCTAAAGTTCAAAATGATGCCATTGTGACTATCTATCAAATAGGATGTAAACAACTAGATGACAAATGAAATTCTGTGTACTTTTTCTATTTATGATTAATGCAGATTCTAGTTATCCCAACCTGCTAACCAAGAAAAATAGACGTTTTTAGGGGATGATCCTTTCAGGTAGGAAAATCTCAAATTCAGTGGCTGGAACCAAGATTGCAGCCAAGTCAACACTCAGAATAACAGACGTATTATTATGTAATTAAGCTTTTTTTCTTTTCTTTTCTTGTACAGCAGGACACATTGGTATTTGGTATTAGCAAGAAAGACTGTTCCTCTGAGGCTGTACCCACCACTGCCAGTTTTTGTGACGGAGGACAACTTTTCACTTTGTTTCATAAAAATTTAGACACCGATTATCCCAAAGTTTGGATTCTTAAACCCAATAACTTATCTAATTTTAACCCAGATATGCGATTTATGTATCATTTGAAAGTTTTTTTCAACTTAAATCATCTACTTTAACACAAACCTCGTTTGAATTTGTTAAAATTAAAGCATGTTTCGGATTACGTCATGTAATGACAACGATAATTCCCACCAGGACCTTTAAATTAAACTGTAGTGAAACTTTTAAAAACGAACCATGAAGTTAATGATTAATGATTAAACATCTTTTTTTCCGCTCCAACCACCACGGCCCGCCGACTGACAGCCCCTCCTGCCGCAGCTAGCTTACAGCTAACAACAAGAAGCTCAGCCAAGTTGTCAACAACCAACAGCTGTGAGCAGCTTATAACCAACACATCCACCGAGAAGTTCCGTCTGACGTGACAGAAGCATCCGAAAAGTTTAGTGTGTGTCGGACTCAGAGATCTGACTGTTTCCTTTGGGCTCAGCTAACCAAAAACTAGCAAACACTGAGCGTTAGTCAGGTCGGAATAAAGCTAAAGTGAGTCGTTTCTTCCGTACGGAATGTGGTTTATCAAACAGAGCACAGAAACTACCTTCTCCGAATTGTGAAGAGAGAATATTCATCCGACTGCGAGAAACACAACAGAAACACACAACATCGCTGCTGCTAGAAGACAAGATCCTCCATTTTTTTACCCTGACGCATGAGCAGTACGTCTTTGTATTGATCTTGTAAGATTCCCTGAGCCAATTAGAATATTACAATGTTACAGACCACGCCCCCTCTAGTTTAGTTGGAGGAAGCGTGGTCTGCATCTATCGATGCTTCCGTGTTTTCTCTGAACTCCAGGGGATTAAGATTGAATATTAAACCTAAAGCTTTACTTTTATTTGCAAAGCAGCACGCCTGTTTTTCTAAGGCTCCTATCTACAATTTATGCATATGTAACCGGGTGGTTTATCAATTCTTAAAATGGTCTTTATGTAGGGGTTTTTGTAAATTCCCACGCATGTTGAGACCATGAATGCACCCATGCCCCACTTCCATTTTTGGTTTGCAGTGTTGCCTGGCTCATTAGTATGTGGGTGCCAGGTGTGCATGCCAAGCAATTTATTTTCTGGGACGTTGGCTGTTTGGTCAGTAGCTACCTGTGTTGCTGCAGGTGTGGGAGTGTCTTTTGTTTGGATGAGCGCTGGCTCCATGCTCATCTGATTAGACATCTGTACTGGTAAATATAAAAGTAAATGTTTTTGATTAGTCACTATGCAGTGTTGCCAGGTGTACGATAATTATCGTATTTGTACGAGAATTTTGCCCTCTGTACGATGTACGATCAATAATCCCAAAAGAGGCCAAATATACGATAATTCGACCATTCCATGAATGTGTGGTTGTAATCGGTTGTAATCAGCCTGTCGCAACTGCCTGTCAGAGTTTTTTTGTGAACCCTGAAGGCATCTGTTTCCGGAAACAGATGCACGATTGGCTGGAATTTTCAGCCAATCATGCTTTTATAAACGTGTATGCGTTTGCCTCAGAACAACGGCCGTGATTGGCTGAATAGTGTGCTGCGCCCGCCCCATGAGTGAGGGGAAAAAAAAGAAACGAAGAAGTAGAACCGGTCTGGAAAAAGAAGCGCTTAGTGCCTGTCAGACACTGTTCAACACTAGAGTGACTTTAGCGCATCAATAGACTTGTTCTTTTGGTTATGATGGGTGTATGATAATTTCCCTCAAAATACGATAATTTTATGTCTCTGGTACGATAATCCTACATTTCTCACCTGGCAACAATGTCTCTATGGCTGTTGGTGTGCTAATGCAGGTAACACTTGGTGTCTTTTGAACAGCATATTGATGTTAGTACTGCTCTGTATATGGTTGCTGTCATTGTTTGTCTGATTAAGATGATTTGCATTTGCTTTTTAGGTTGTATGCCAGTGTGTAGCAGATTTCCACAGTGGCTGTTTGGACTGTGACTGTTAGTGGGATTATGATTGATTGTTAAGGTACATGCTTTTATTTCACCTTGTATTGGTTTTTATTGTCAGCAGGTACTTTATTAATTGTCATTTTGTTTACAGCAGATTACTGCTGTTGCTTTATTATGCTCTCACCTTTTTCCTTTCTTTTTTGTAGTTTTTTTTTTTTTTTTCGGGTCCATATGTGCTCTCATGTAGCTGGCTCGTGTCCATCTGCTGCTAGGTGACTTGAGTGTGTGTCAGGTTGGGTTTTAGGCTTTAGAACTAGCGCTTATAACCAGTGCTTTAGCATCAGCACTTTAGAACCAGCACTTTAAATCTGCTAGTTAATCATAACTGCCCCTTTTTAGAGCATCTTTTTACAACAAGCTAATTAAGTATACAGCGCTATAGGATTTTGGTTTGTGTGATTTGGGATTTAGTTTTCTTTACTAATTTTGTTTTGGGTTATTGTGTGTTGATACTAATTTGGGTTGTAGTGGTTTTTGTTCCAAATTACTATAACTAATTTTGCCTTCAGTTGCTCTTTCTTGTTGGGTTTTAGAATTGGTCTACTTTTTATTATTGTAAAAGAAAAATATAAATAAAACATTTTGTACACTATTTCTGCTTGTCATTTGAAGCCAGATGTACCTGTGCACTTTTAGTATAGGGACACCCTAGACCACATGTGTCAAACTCCATTCCTTGGGGGCCGCTCTCCTGCATGTTTTAGATGTGTCCTTGCTTTACAACACCTGCTTTAAATAAACGACTTCTGGAGAACTTGATGATTTGGTGAGAAGGTGATTAAACCATTTGAATCAAGTGTGTTGGAGCAGAAATACCTAAAACTCCCAGGACAGTGGCCCTTGAGGCCTGGAGTCTGACACCCCTGCCCTAGACTTACATTGTTTGAGGGGTCTATCAGTTGGTTTTAGAGTCACCCTCCTCGTGTCACATATAAATTCAATGTAGCTGATATATGGAGAGAACAAAATCCTGATGAGAGTTCATTTACTTGGAGCAGTAAAGCATGTAGTTTATCATGCATAGATTTTTGGTTGGTTTCCAATTGTTTTGATAGCAATGTTATTAATGTCAATATTGGCACTACTCCTTTAACAGATCACAAAGCAATATTGATACAAATCTCTCTAAATCCTAATACTCACCATAGGAGTCTATATTTGAAACTGAACAGCTCTATCCTAAAACATGTTATGTCTAAAATGGTCCATTTAATTGAAAGCTTCTGTTATAAATGTCAGGAACTGGGGGTAATGCGTCTGTGTGGTGGTTCCTTCACTTTTCAGTTTTGCAGTTTCCCACAAAAGGGCACAGTTGAGCATGGCGTTGCAGGTCTCCACTGGAGGGTGAATCTCTGCAGGTTTTAACCTCTAACTTGATGAGCCTGATGATTTGCAGAAAAACTGTCAGCCAGCTCCTCTTAAAAGAGGAGTTGGCAGCCATTTTTTTGTTGCCTGAGTGTTAACCATAGTGGTAAAACTCTGAGCCCTCTGAGTGTTCCTTTTGTGATTTTCCTCATTTTTCTTAACTTTGAAATTTTTATTCTCCTTGTGCTCCTTTTAAAGGTAACTCTGCAAGCTTCCTGAATTTGTTGCTTCATGCTGTTATCTGCCTTCCTCCATTCAAGCTCTCTGAAAAACCTCTGGATCTTCAACCCACGACTGTCACGACAAGTTTCCTCTTCATCCTCCTTTGTGCAACCTGTCTGCCCTCCAACACACTGATTATCCCCCTGCTTTAAGCCTTCAACAAAATGATCACCTCATCAACTTCAACCTTCCACCTCGCTCTAATCATTTTGCTCCAGTTCACCAAGCACGCCTCTGGCTTCAACCCCACACAGAACCATCTCCCCTGGATTTCACTCACCTCTTGCATGTGGGTCAGACATATACCTCAAACCACGACAATAAATCTTTAACAGAAAAAAATTCTAGCAATTGGGAACTCTTAAATTATAAAATTTTTTGAGAGCATATGGAAGTTTGATCGCAAAGTCTAAAAAAGAAAATCTAATCTCAAAAGCATTAAAAAATGCTAGAAAACCTAACTGAAAGTGAACATTGTCACTTAATCAGTTTACAAGATAAATAAGATGACATTTATAGGTTGAAGGAGCCTTCATAAGAAGTATGGAAACATGGTTGGATGAAGGGGAGCAGAATACTGCTTATTTGTTTTGACTTGAAAAATTTCTTGCTAAAATTAACACCATACAAAAACTAAATATTGGTGGAGACATCACAGATGATGCTCAAAAACCCTGAAACCACCTCCTCTAAAAGTTTGGACAACAACGTTTTGAAATAGGCCAGAAATTCCAAACAGTGGGATCCAAGTTAGATTTTTTTAAGAAGTGGTTCCACAAAGGCAGACTTAAAAAAAGATGGGAAATACACCATAAGACAGTGACAAATGTATTAACTTGGTAACCCAAGGGCCAATAACATCAAATACTTTTAAAAATAGTCCAAAGGTGAGAGCATCAGAAGGACAAGAAGAAGCCTTTGTGTTGGTTGACAAAGCTAAGATGTCAACCTGTGTTACAGGCCTAAAAGAGGACCAGGTATAACAAAGAGGCTCAGCAACAGCAGTATTAAGTATAGACTGCATTGGAGGTATAGCCTTAGTATCCCGAATTTTGCAGACAAGACTTCTTTGCTAAATCAGGGGTAATAGGAACAGTAGGACACACAATAGAGCTGACGGTATCAAACAGGACCTGGGGTCTCCTCTTATTCAAAATTATCATCTGACGAAAGTAATCAGATCTGGTGTTTTTTTTAATCATTTCATTTAAAGAAATAAGTTCCCTGAGGTGCAATCTATGGACCTCAAGTTTTACGACATAATTGCTTTAACTCACAACCAGTGTCATTGATCCAAGGACGTGGTCTTCCTAGTCCTTGGATCAAATTAGATTTAACAGGAGCAACCTGGTCTAAAATGGCCTCACAATGACTGTTAAAACTAAGACTGTCCACATCATGACATTCCACAAACAATTTAGAATCAAATATAGAAGAAAACCTAGTAGCTGTATTGTCAGAGATAATACGCCCCTGAGATCTAATTTCAGAGGACTTAGGTTCCAGGGAAAAAGGTACATCAAATAAAACACTGCAATGATCACTCATGAGGACATCCCCCACAGAGAGACTAGCAATATTTAGGCCAACTCCTCATTGACAATTGGTGTCCAATCTGCCTAGTAAACAATGATTACAAAATACTAATATTTATTGAACAAATAAAAACAGTTTTGGACTACATAATTGACAAAACTCAATCCAGCTTCATGAGAAACAGACATATTTCCAATAACATCAGATTAGTACTTGATTTATTAGATTGTTCAGATTTATGCTCTGATGAATTTCAAAGACCCCTTATGACGAGTCAAAATATTGGACACAGTGTTCCCTCGCCCGGACGCGGGTCACCGGGGCCCCACTCTGGAGCCAGGCCTGGAGGTGGGGCACGTTGGCGAGCGCCTGGTGGCCGGGCTTTCACCCATGGAGCCCGGCTGGGCACAGCCCGAAGAGGATACGTGGGTCCCCCTTCCCATGGGCTCACCACCTATAGGAGGGGCCAAAGGGGTCGGGTGCAATGTGGGATGGGTAGTGACCGAATGCGGGGACCTTGGCGATCTGATCCTCGACTACAGAAGCTGGCTCTCAGGACGTGGAATGTCACCTCTCTGGTGGGGAAGGAGCCTGAGCTGGTGTGTGAGGTTGAGAGGTTCCGGCTAGAAATAGTCGGGCTCACCTCAACGCACGGCTCTGGAACCAGTCTCCTTGAGAGGGGTTGGACACTCTTTCACTCTGGAGTTG
>NC_051453.1:22826917-22827772 GCF_001649575.2 Kryptolebias marmoratus | reverse complement strand
TCCCTGGTGAGGTATTACGGGCACGTCCCACCGGGAGGAGGCCCAGAGGAAGACCCAGGACACAATGGAGGGACTATGTTTCTCGGCTGGCCTGGGAACGCCTTGGGATTCCCCCGGAGGAGCTGGCCCAAGTGGCTGGGGATAGGGAAGTCTGGGTCTCCCTGCTTAGGCTGCTGCCCCCGCGACCCGACCCTGGATAAGCGGAAGATAATGGATGGATGGATGGATGGATGAATTTCATTATTATTTTTTTAGACTTTTAAAAGGCTTTTGGGGGCGCTTCCGGAGTAAAATGGAGTAGAGATGGATATTTCAGAGCTCCTGCAGGTTTACTACATATTCGTTCTAAATTCCACAATTGCTAATAACTGCAACCTAAATCGGGTTATCAAAGGGTCTGGACCATAAAGAGCTCTGTTTCAGTGGTCATTTCTTGATAAATGGCGGATAAACTTCGTAAATTCAAGTACGACGGCAATACGGCAAAGCTAACTTCTAACACCAGAGCCACGAGGCAGCATGCTACAGAGGACGAAGACCCACAACCCAAGAGCTCTAGTATGAGTGAGGAGATGAGAGCAGATATCCTATCCTCTATACACGGGGAAATCTCTAAAATTATAGGAGAGGAAATGAGGAGTGTGCTGTCTGAACAGTTCACTACTCTCAGAGCTGGCATACAAGCTGTGAGGGCCGAGATAGCTAGCAATGCCGCTGCTATCCGCGCAGACACTACCTCAATTGAAACGGACATGGAAGTTGTGAAAGGCGGACTGTCTACATGGTCTGATGAGGTAAACACGTTGCAATCCACCGTTATTGAACTTCAGAGCGAGCTGGTCAAGATGCGGGACA
>NC_051453.1:22819780-22826817 GCF_001649575.2 Kryptolebias marmoratus | reverse complement strand
AATTAAAACAGTTATGAGTACTCTAACTTTAATAAATTATTATGTCAGGGGCTTGCATAGTCCTATTAAAAGGAAGAAAATTTTACTGCAACTCAGACAATCAAAATGTCAGGTTGCTCTGCTACAAGAAACGCACTTATCTGATTTGGAACATTCGAAATTAAACAAGTCTTGGGCTGATAAAGTTTACTACTCGCCACATTGTTCTGGTAGGAAAAGGGGGGTGGCTGTACTGATCCATAGGCAGACGAATTTCACGGAAACGTTAGTACATAAGGACAAGGAGGGTGGGTTTATATTGGTAAACGGGATAATCGATGGAACAGCAGTTTCCTTTGTAAACGTATATGCCCCTAATGAAGATGTTCCAGGATTTATTAAGTCAGTCTTCAATATGATTGCTGAATTCAGCTCTGGTCTACTGATTGTGGGAGGTGATTTTAATTGTGTGATGTCTAACATAGACAGGCAACCAACCTCTCACTCTCACATATCTAAGATGGGCAAAATACTTAAAACTCTATCGGTGGAGGCTGGATTGGTGGATGTATGGCGGGCCAAATTCCCAAAGGAGAGAGACTTTACATTCTACCCGAGTCGTTATGCCTCTTACTCATGAATAGATTATTTTTTTTAACTGCTAAAGCCGAATTACACAGGATTAAGGATATTAGGATATTGCCCATTACAATTTCTGATCATGCACCTGTTACTGTCAAGTGGAATATAGGATTGACACCATCGTTTAAACAATGGAGACTTAATGCCTCTCTCCTTAATGACAAGGAATTTGTTGCATTTGTCAAATCAGACCTTAAAACTTATTTAGACATAAACAACATGCCGGAAACATCTCCTATCAATTTGTGGGACTGTGCAAAGGCCTATCTGAGAGGCAGCATCATCTCCTAATCTCCTACACGACTGCAAAAAAAAAAAAGACAAAAGGTAGCCGAACAGAAATATTTAGAAGATAGAATCCAGGAACTGGAACTTCAACATAAAAAGTCTAGAGCACCCAGAACTCTGAATGATTTGAATATAACACGTAGAGAACTCCAAGATTTATTGTTAGAAAAGATAGAAGGTAACTTTCGTTTTGCCAAACAACGGTACTATGAAAATGGAAATAGAGCGAGCAGACTTTTGGCCTTCCGACTTAAAAAACAACAGTCCTCAAATGTTGTTCAGAAGCTGAAATCGGACCATAAATCTATTTTAAAACCAAAAGATATTGCTGAAACATTTGCAGAATTTTACAAGGTTTTATACCGAGACACTGACATTTGCTCTGATGAGAGTAAGATAGCAGACTGTTTACATAACATAAATATTTCTGAGTTATCTGACACTGTAGCTAAACAATTAGATATGCCAATTCAAGAAGACGAAATTAAAAACGTGGTCTCATCCCTTAAAAATAATAAGTCTCCAGGCCCTGATGGTTTCATAAATGAATTTTATAGGTGTTTCATAGACGTAGTCAGCCCTCTTTTATTTGATGCATACCGCTTTTCTTTAGAAAATAAGAAAATGGCGCCTTCTTGGTCTGATGCTACAATAGTTGTGTTACATAAAGAAGGTAAGGATCCCACTGACTGTGGGTCATATAGACCATTATCGATGCTTAATGGAGACGTACGCATTCTAACTAGTATTCTGGCGAGACGTTTAAATGCCATAGTAACTCAAATCATACATCCAGATCAAACTGGGTTTATTGTCGGGAGGAATTATGGAAATAATCTGCGGCGCTTATTGAATATCATGTCACACCGAAAAGAACATAAAGACATGACAGCTGTGATCTCTTTAGATGCCCAAAAGGCCTTTGATCGTGTGTCATGGAAATACCTTACTCAAGCCTTAAAGAGGTTTAAATTTGGGCCCAAGTTCATAGATTGGATCTGTACACTGTATTCATCCCCACAGGCTGCGGTTAGAGTTAATGGTTTTAGGTCAGCAAGTTTCAAGCTGGAGCGCGGATGCAGGCAAGGCTGCCCTCTGTCACCTCTTTTGTTTGCAATTAGCATAGAACCGCTGGCCCAGCTTCTCAGGGACAGTGATGACATTAAAGGGATTCTGATCGGTTCCGAGGAACATAAAATATCTCTTTACGCGGATGATGTCCTCCTGTATCTATCTGATCCCGCTTCATCGATACCGCGTCTGAGAGAAATGATCTCTGTTTATGGTCATTTTTCTGGCTATAAAATAAATGTTGATAAGACTGAGGCGATGGATATCAATGGTAAGATTCCACTAAGGGTCAAACGACTGAGTGGCTTTAGGTGGCCAAAATCGGGCATTAGATATCTAGGCATTAACATTCCCCTCTCTTTAAATGATTTGTATCATGCTAATTATAGCAAAACCCTGGATATAATTAAAAAAGACCTAGAGCGATGGTCAGCATTGCCTTTATCTCTCCTTGGCCGCGTTGAAACCATTCGGATGAATTTATTACCCAGATTATTGTATTTGTTCCAAATGGTACCAATTGGTATACCTAAACCCACATTCATTGAATTGGATAAAATGATATCAAAATTTATATGGCAAGGCAAGCGTCCTCGTATAAAATATAAAACACTTCAAAGAAGTAAGACAGAAGGGGGTCTCAATCTTCCTGATTTAAAATATTATTATTGGGCAGCTCAGTTAAGACCTCTGATTTCGTGGATTCAACAGGATTCCCAAACAAGATGGTTGAGTATAGAGCAAGCGCAGTGCTCGGTACCATTGAGGGTATTGCCTTTTTTAGATATTCCAGTTAAGAATCTGCCACTGTGGACTAAAGTCACTCTTAACATTTGGAACAAGGTGCGTATCTCGTTCAAGCTTCCAAGAGGTTTATCAATATTAACAAGTATAGGACATATTAAATCCTTTACACCTAATTCCTTGGACAAAAATTTTTCTAAGTGGACTGAAAAGGGGCTCACATTTCTTCATCAATTGATTGACAGAAACAACCTTTTATCGTTTGAAGAGTTATGTAGGAAATTCCATCTCCAGAAAAGTGATTTCTTCAGATATTTACAGTTGCGCTCTTTTTTGTTTGCACACAAAGACTGGGAAAGAGTACTAAATCCCACACCAATAGAAAATCTTCTGATCCATTTCCAGAAAGGGGGAGAGGACAAAAAACTGATAGCTAAGTTATACGGTGTATTTTTGTCGATGAACATTAACAAACCCTCCTGGACAAAACAAAGATGGGAGGCAGAGATGGCCATAATAATTTCCGACAAAACATGGGAGGATATCTGCTCTGAGGCTCAACGACTTACTAACTCAAACATATGGAGGGAATTTAAATGGAAAATTATTAGCAGATATTTCAGGACCCCTGATGTAGTTGCTAAAATGGATCCTAAGGTACCAAGCTTGTGTTGGAGAAATTGTGGTTCAAAGATCCCCAACCCCACACATGTTTTTTGGTCCTGCCCCAAACTCAAAAACTTTTGGGATGAGGTGTATAGAGCTATAAACCATATCTTTTCTGGGGTTATCCCAAGGGATGTTACTGTTGCCTTACTCGGTATTATTCCTGATGGTTTGCAAGGGCGGGCCAAAATGTATTTGTTAAATGTTCTTTTTACAGCAGCCCTGAAATGCATTACAATTAGGTGGATGCAATTGGAGCCGCCTTCTTACGACTTATGGATTCAAAAAGTAAAGGAATTGCATACAATGGAAAAGATAACCTACTCACTCAGACTTCAAAAATCCAACTATGACCTGCGCTGGGGACCTGCAGAGGCCCTGTTGATTTAGTTAAACCTAATGAATTTGTCTTTTGGCATATGTCGTTTGTTTTTCTCTTCCAGAGTTCATTCTTATTTAAATGGTGTACAGTGATGAGTCTATAACATGATGCTGTAGCTGTAAATTGTTATTTCAAGATGTTTATTGTATGGAAAACATCACATTGTCAACATTTGTATCATGGTAACTGAAGTATGGTTGTACTTTGCTCTGCTGAAAAATTAATAAAAATCTGAGTTCCAAAAAAAAAGCCTTTTGACACCATTGCTCATAAATTCATATTTCATGCCTTCAAAACTTCTACTTACTTAAGAATCATCATTACCAAAGACAAAGAACCCAGATGCAGACTTAATTTTAACCCAATTATTGACAACAAGCCCCACCACCACCTCCCAAATTGAAATTTATCATTGAGAGAAAAGAAATTTATCATTGAGAGGTAGAACTTTGCTAACCAAAGCTGAGGGAAGCCCTGTCCCTCAATATTAACAAAAAGGTCTCAAAATATATTGACAGGATGGTATTTAACTTTATTTGGAAGAACAAAAACCACTATACCCTTATCATAAAATAAGGGTGGCCTAATTTTTTAGACCTTTACACCTTAAATAACACATTCAAAATAAATTGGTTAGAACAATTCATCAAGAACCCTTTTCAATTGGAACTTCATACCAAATTTTGTTTTTCCTAAATTAGGCCTACATTTCTTATTATTGTGCAATTATAATGTTGAAAAAGTCTCCTCAAAACTATCCTACTTTGATAAACAGATGCTTCTCTCTTGGTCATTAATTTACAAACTCCAGCAAAGCAAGCAGCCTACGACACCATTAGAGGCTATGACACCATCATCTCTGATGTCACAACAAACAAAATTTTAGGCTACATCCAGCCATTGACTAAAGCATTACATTCACCAGATATTGAACTTATGACAGCATACAAAGAGGCAAGACTGGTGGCTCAAGCCATTTTTGTGCTTAGGAATGAGGAGGGCTTCAGCGAAATTTTTAAAAAGTTAACAGAGCTTGCTGACTTTCCAATAAAAAAAAAAAGTGTGATAAACAGACGGAAAAACAGAGAGAACACACCCTCACAGTCAACTGAGAAACATTACAAGCTCAATCTCTTTTATCCTTTTATTGACCACGTGACTGTCAGGATTTGGGTTTTTGTACTCAGTTTATTGCTTTTATTGTCTTCATGTTTCAGTTTGAGTTTATTTTATTCCGTCATCTTTGTTAGTCTGGTCTTAGTTCAGTCCTTGTTCCTTGTGTCTTTGTTTCCTGTCATTATTCATCTCTCCTCAGTCAGTCACTTGTTTTCCTGCCGCGCCCATCTCCACCTGCTCCTCATTATCACTCACCTGTGCCCACTTCCCCTAATTACCCTCTGTCTTTAAAACCTGGTTATCTCCTCCACTTACTCACTGGTTCGTTTGTCTATTTCCCTGATGTCTGGTTTTGTTCGTCTCTTGCCCATATCTGTTTGGTTTTTGGATTTAGCTTGCTTTGTATTTAGTTTTCTTCTTGCTGCTTTGTCAGTCTTTGTTTTTGATTATCTTTTATTTTAATAAATTAGTTTATTTTCATCATGAGTCTGCTCTCTGGGTTCGCCTCCTTTTCCACCCTCCATGACAGTGACAAGCCAACTAAACACCAGGTTTGCAGAGGTCTCTGAGCCAGCCATGCTTACCTGACACCTTTAGTCTTGTCTAAACTGACAGAAGAAAAACAAGAATGGATGGTGTTATGGTACAGACAAGACCTCCTTCAGCCTGACTTGATCAGCCAGGTGATTTATAGATGGATGATAAAGAGCCAGCCTCCAACAAGACTGGAATCAACAGCCAAAGAAACATTAAATTAGAAATAAAAACAATTCTATCCAAATATCCACTGTATCCTCTCCATCTACCTGACACTGCCAGTGACCACCTGCTCATGTGAGAGGTTGTTCTTTGCATTGAGACGGCTGAAAAACTCTACGATCCAGCATGGGAAATGAGAGGCTGTCAGGATTTGCAATGATGCATGTGCATAAAAACAGAACACTTGATCCTGAACAAGTTCTGAGGTGCTGGGATGCCTCTGAACACAGAAGAATCTCACTGGTACTTGATAAAAAGATAAAATGTATACTAAAATCTTGTGTTTTAAATGTATTTGTGCAGTGTGAAAAATCAACATTCATATAAACTAATTCATGTAATTTCAGTGACTCTTCATGCTTGTGCCCTGAGTCCTCTGTTGCTTCAGATGATGTTGCTCCCCATGGATTTACACACCCACAAAACATGTCATACAGACATTCATGTCACTTGTGTTTTAAATAAATACTTCAATTTTAATTAAGTTTTGGTCTTCATTGGAACAGATGTGCAGAGAGATAATGAGTGGTTGACCCCAATATTTTTTAAAGTCTGGCTACTGTATTGGGGGAACCCCCAAACTTTACAATGATGTCATACAGTCTTCAAGGAGTTTCCGTGCGGACAGCTAGAGGCAGACAGTGGCAATCGGATGGAGGGAGGCGACAGTCCAGACAGCAGTAGGCGGTGATTGTTTTATTGAAGGTTTGTATTTCAGGTGCTCCTCTTCAAAACATTAACTCCACAGTCAGTCACCAGACTTTGAGTTGTAATTTTCACGAGAAGCTAAACTAACCACATCAATCAGACTTTCTTGTCCTTCGGGAAGCTAAAGATGTTATAGTTTTGGGTCGATTTACACAATTAATTGCAATGCACTGAATTGTTTCATCTCCATACGATCTATTTGGCTCAGGATACGTCACACTTTCTAGTGATCACAGAAAATGCTGAAGAGATTCTTAGTAATTTTTTAGATCTTTAACTATTAATTTTAAATTAGTGTGAATTTTTTCAAGTGTGAGACTGAAAACAAACACTTTAATTTATGTTAGTTTCAAAACACTTTTCATTTGACCTTTAAGTTGAGAGCAAGTCATAATAGTTTTCTTCACCCCCTTTCAGATTAGTGGGAGAATGAAATTGAGTATTATATATATATATATATATATATATATATATATATATATAATACTCAGTTATATTATATTTAAAAAAAAATTCCCTTCTCACCCTCCGCGGGTGGTCTTTTTGTTTCATCCTCTGAGCTCGGGTCCTCTACCAGAGGCCTGGGAGCTTGAGGGTTCTGCGCAGTATCTTGGCTGTGCCTAGAACTGCACATTTCTGGACTGAGATGTCTGATGTTGTTCCTGGGATCTGTTGTAGCCAC
>NC_051453.1:22804741-22819181 GCF_001649575.2 Kryptolebias marmoratus | reverse complement strand
ATATATATATATATATATATATATGCTTACTCTCAATCAAAAAAACAACAAAATAATCTTTAAAAGTTGACAATTATTGTATGTAAAAATTGGCAAATTATGGATTTGCCAATTTAAGATCCACAGAGAAAATGAAAGTTTGGGGATATTTTTGAATCAGCATAGTGGCAAAAATGTTGATTATATTGGGAAATCCTGGAGAACAATCTGATGCTGTCTGCAAAAGAACTACGGTTTGGGAGAATGGTTATTTTCCAGCAAGACAATGACCCAAAGCATTCAGCATGAACTACACAGAAATGTTTTAAAATCAACAAAGTGAAAGTTCTGGATTTGCAGAGTCAAAGTCCAGACTGATCAGGGATTGCTGTCTGACCCTAAATCCAGGCTGAAAACTCAAGGAGCCTTTCAGCTGTGGCTCAACACTCTGGAAGTTTCTGTCTTTCCATCTTGGTTTAACCCCAAAGATGGGGAATTTCACGTCTTGATGCTTGGTGGATATGATTGGTTTTGAAAAGACCATAGATCAACCCAGATGGTCAAAGGAGATGTCAATCTAAAGAGTAGGGCCTACACAGTCATTTTGAAACCATAGTTTTGAAAGACAATACACAGAGAAAGATTGCCTTTTAAATTCAAAATTAAATATGACAGCATCTATGATGCTTCACAATTATGGGGTTTAACTTGCATTTTACTATCATTGTTTCTGAGTTAACTTGCACAGGATGAACCAGTTGCAAACAAACATTTGTGTGTGTGGTGGGAAGAATCCCCTTGAAATGATCACATTATAGTAATAATCATGGCCAATTATTTAGATAACTTCCTGTATTTCTACATCTTCTTTGTGAAAATAAAATCATGCAAATAATGTAATTAAAGAGACAAAATGTGTGTATTGATTTTGAAGTTGCTGTCCAATCGGGGCCAACTGTACATCCAAATGGTAAAAGAAAACAAAAAAGTGACAAGAATCAGTTTGTGGACCCGGTTATTCAGCCTCAACACAGGAGTAAACGATTAACACGTCTTTATTAAATGACAACCAGACAGCTACACATAGCAGCAGGGTCACCAATCATCGTTCTGGGGAGAGAGAGGACAGCTCAGTGATCCACACAAGAACCAGGAAGTGTTCACAGGCAGCGGGAGTTTCACTAACATGGATAGTGGAGTGGCGAGGGGTGGAAATGGTAACTTGTGGAGTAATGGCCAAGCGGAGTCCAGGAATGAGAGCGAGGATCAGCACTGGCAGCAGGTAGGCCGCAGGGGACAAACCAAGCTCGAGGTCAGACAGGCGAGGGTCGAGGCCGGGAAATCCAAGAGCTGAGAACAAACCCGAGGGAGCAGGCGAGAGGTCCACGTCCGAAAAACAGGCATGGGTCGATGTCCAGTTGTCCGAGATTCAGCAAGTGTCCGACAGGGGCAAGGTGTAGGAGTAAATCTGAGAGACGTGAAAGGGTTCGAGGCACAGGGAGTCGGTCCGAGAATGCTGGAGAATTACTTGCTGGTTGGCGGAGATTGGCTTGATCTTAGACACATGAAAGGTTGGGTGAATTCTCATGGAGGCGGGCAATCGGAGACAAACAGCCACAGGATTGATAATCTTAGAAATGGGGAACGGGCCCACAAAATGAGGAGCCAACTTCTTACTTTCTACCCGGAAGGGAAGATCCTTTGTAGACAGCCAAACCTTCTGACCTTTCAAGTAGGCGGGGGCCAGAATCCTACGCCCGTTTGCAGAGCGTGAGTAAACAGCAAAGGACTTTAACAAGGCCGCCTGTGCCCGTCTCCAGACACGGTGACATCTCCTGGCAGAGGCATGGGCTGAGGGAACCATGGCGGAACACTCCTGGAGAGAGAAAATGGGGGGTTGGAAACCAAACACTGTGTGGAAGAGGGACAAACCTGTGGCACTGGAGGGTAGTGAATTCAGGGCGTCTTCAACCCAAGGGAGTGCAGGTGACCATTTTGTTGGGTCCTGCTCACAGAGCATCCCGAGTTTGGATTCCACCTCCTGGTTGCAACGTTCCGACTGTCCATCCAACTGTGGGTGATATCCAGAGGAGGGACTCACCTGGATTCCTAGTTGCCCACAAAACTCCTTCCAGAAACGTGTTCCAGAAACAAACTGGGGTCCACGATCAGAGACAATGTCAGAAGGTAGGCCGTGGAGCCTAAACACTTCCTTTGCCAAGATCTGGCTGAGCTCCTTAGACATGGGCAACTGGGGTAGCAGAACCAGGTGAGTCATTTTAGAGAAGTGATCGACAATGGTGAGTATGGTGGTATTACCTTCAGAAGGTGGTAGTCCAGTAACAAAGTCCATAAAGATATGGGACCATGGGCAATGAGGTATGGGGAGAGGACGGAGAACGCCTGCAGGAGGTCGGCGTGAAGGCTTGGCCTGGGAACAGATCCGACAGGCTGCTACAAACTCTTTGACATCCTTGATGAGTCCCTTCCACCAGAAATGGGACTGAACCACTTCTAAGGTCTTGGACACTCCTGGGTGACAGAATAAATGAGACGTATGACAAAATTTGAGTACCCCGGGGACCAGATGTTCGGGGATGAAGAGTTGATGAGGTGGGCAGTCCCGTGGTGTCTCTTGATGTCGGTTGGCCTCTGCCACCCTATTCTCGATTGCGAGGAGAGTAACTGCTAGACGAGCAGACCTGGGTAATATTAAGTCAGTTGAAGGACTGGACTTGATGATTGGTTCATGAATTCTGGACAGAGCATCGGGTTTGGTATTCTTGGTCCCAGGCCTATAAGACAGGGTGAAAACAAAACGTGAGAAGAAAATAGCCCACCTAGCCTGTCTGGGGTTCAACCGCTTGGCCGTCTTTAGATATTTCAAATTCTTGTGGTCTGTCCAAACCATGAATGGGTCCTTAGCTCCCTCGAGCCAGTGCCTCCATTCTTCCAGGGCTAGTTTGACCGCTAGCAGCTCACGATCACCAACATTGTAGTTGTGCTCTCCAGAGGACAGACTTCGGGAAAAAAAATGCACAAGGATGGGTCTTGTTATCATCATACCTCTGATTCAAGACGGCACCTACATCTGTGTCAGAGGCATCCACCTCCTCTATGAAGTCAGGAGAGGTCCGGAGAGTGAAGCACAGGAGCAGAGGTGAACAGGTGCTTGAGTTTCTTGAAGGCCTGGTCCGCGGAAGGATTCCATTTAAGCTGAGATATTGAGGAAGTGAGTGTGTGAAGAGGGAAGGCCACTATACTATAATTGCGGATAAACCGGCGGTAGAAATTGGCAAAGCCTAGAAATCTTTGGAGCTGCTTCCTTGCTCTAGGAACAGGCCAATCCAGGACCGCTGAGATTTTACTTGGCTCCATGGACAACTGATTGGGTGAAATCACAAACCCCAGAAAAGAAATCGTGGATACGTGAAATTCACACTTCTTTGCCTTTACAGAGTATTCTGGAGCAGGTGGAGAAGTACTGAGCTGACCAGGGTGATGTGAGTGCGGAGAATGTCGTCTAAATAGACAAACACAAACTGACCAATCATGTCTCTCAGGACATCATTTACTAATGCCTGAAATACTGCAGGGGCATTAAGGATTCAAAGAGACTTTATTGTCATTCACATCACATGTGGAATGTGGTGGAACGAAATTTACATTCTCAAAGTCCAGTTACACCCATAGGCAATAAAGTGAATAAGAATAAAAAAGAAACACAAAATGTGCAGTATATACAGGATAAATAATGATTGTCTTTGTAAAGTGTCAGTGCAGGGTGGAATTTAACAGTCTTACAGCTTCAGGGATGAAGCTGTTACGCAGCCTTGTGGTTCTGCACTTAATGCTCCGCAGCCTCCTGCCTGAGGGGAGCGGGGCAAAAAGAGAGTGTGCTGGGTGGGTGGAATCCTTCCTGATGCAGGTGGCCCTTTTCCTGCATCTGGAGATGTATATCTCTGTGGTGCTGGGGAAGCTGGCTCCAACAATCCTCTCTGCTGCCTTCACTACCCTCTGCAGAGCTTTCCTGTTTGCAGCAGAGCTGCCTCCATGCCACACATTGATGCTGGAACACACAACGCTCTCCACCACACATTTGTAGAATGATGTGAGGACAGAGCTCCCGAGTCCAGCACGTCTCAGCCTCCTGAGGAAGTAGAGCCGCTGATGTGCCTTTCTGACCAGGGTGGAAGTGTTGGTTCTCCAGGTGAGGTTACTGCTCAGGTGCACTCCCAGGTACCTGTAGCTGTTCACCACTTCCACCGCAGATTCTCCTATGCGCAGGGGGAGGTGGGCTTGCTGGCCCCTTCTGAAGTCCACAATCATCTCCTTCGTCTTTTTAACATTGATGCAGAGGTTGTTCTCTTTGCACCAACCCTCCGGGTGTTCCACCTCCTGCCTGTAGTTGGACTCATCATTGTTAGCTATGTGAATGTCAAATTTATTTATATAGCACTTTAAAAACAGGTATAAAACTGCACCAAAGTGCTGTACAAGAACGATAACACAAATAATAAAACTAAGCACAAAACAATACATCAATTAAATGCCAAAGAGTAAAAATGTGTTTTAAGAAGCGATTTAAAATTATCCAAGCTGTGGGCAGATCTAATCTGGAAAGGTAAGTTATTCCATAAAACAGGAGCAGCAACTGAAAAAGCTTGATCTCCTTTCCTCTTAAGTTGAGTCCGAGGAACTGTCAGTAGTAACTGATTATTTGATCGTAAAGTTCTGGACACAGACCGGAATTTTAAAAGGTCCTGAAGATAAGGGGGGGCTAACCCATTTAAAACTTTATAAGTTTATAAAAGAATCTTAAAATCTATTCGATAAAAGACGGGCAGCCAGTGTAAAGATGCCAGAGTTGGCCTTATATGGTCATGCTTCCTGGTTCCTGTAAGAAGCCGTGCTGCTGCATTCTAGATCACTTGAAGTCGCTGAATCTGTGATTTATCCATCCCTCTATATAAAGAGTTGCAGTAATCCAGACGAGTTGTTATGAAGGCATGGATGAGTCCTTCAAAGTCCTTAAAACAGAAGTATGATTTAACTTTTGCTAAAAGCCGAAGGTGGTAAAAACTCGATTTTACAACAGAACTAACTTGTTTACCTAGATTTAAAGAGCTGTCAAAAGTGAAACCAAGATTCCTGGCAGAGGTCTGACAAGACCGAGCCAGGGAACCAAGAATCTGATCTGGATTTGTAGTGTGAAATTTTTGACCAAATAATAAAACTTGAGTTTTGCTTTCATTGAGGTGAAGAAAGTTTTTTCCCATCCATAATTTAACTTCAGCTAAACAGTTTAGCAACAGCTGAAGAGAATCATTTGTACCATTTTTCATTTTAAGGGGCAAATAAATCTGGATGTCATCTGCAAAGCAATGAAAGGAAACATTAAATTTTTGGAAAATCTTACCAATAGGCAGTAAATACAAGATAAACAAAATGGGCCCTAAAATTGACCCTTGGGGAACACCATACTTTAAAGATCTGACCTCAGAACAGGATTGGTCAAGATGAACAGAGAAGGTTCTGTTTCCTAGGTAAGATTTAAACCATTCAAATACTGAGCCCCTCAGGCCAACACAGTGTTTTAATCTATGTAAGAGAATCTGATGATCTACAGTGTCAAATGCAGAGCTCAAATCTAAAAGTAATAAAACTGCAACATTGCCTAAATCAACTGTTACGAGGAGATCATTATACACTCGGAGCAAAGCAGATTCAGTGCTGTGAGCAACTTTAAACCCAAACTGAAACTTCTCAGTTATATTATTATCTTTTAAAAACATTTCAAGCTGAATAAAAACTAAATTTTCAAGAATTTTAGATAAAAAAGGCAATTTAGAAATGGGCCTGAAATTTGCTAGGTC
Organism: Kryptolebias marmoratus; assembly: GCF_001649575.2. Classification (NCBI taxonomy): domain Eukaryota; kingdom Metazoa; phylum Chordata; class Actinopteri; order Cyprinodontiformes; family Rivulidae; genus Kryptolebias; species Kryptolebias marmoratus. Next base: position 22,813,326 of record NC_051453.1, on the reverse strand, counting down.
ACTGGAGTCTAAATTGGGTTTTTTAAGAAAGGGTTTGACCACAGCATGTTTAAGAGTAGATGGGACACAGCCTGACTGCAATGAGGTATTTATCACCTTAAGAATATAACTGCCAAAAATGAGAAAAATGTCTTTTATAAAACGAGTAGGAAGACAGTCCAATGGGTAATTCGAAGGCCGCAGATGCTTAATAACCAAAGTCAGTTCATCTATAGAAACTGGCTGAAAATGCTCCAGAATAGCTATGCATTGTGGCATTCCATGGAAGTCTAGATCTACCAGCTTATTCGAGCCTCTAAGAGCTTCAATCTTTCCTATAAAAAACTTAGAAAAAGCCTCACAACATTCAACAGAGCCTAAAGGGGTAGATATAATCGAGGGATTGACAATCCTATCCAGGACATTAAAAAGGACTTGCGGCCTATGCCTATTTGAAGCTACAAAATTAATAAAGTATTTTGATTTTGCTAATTTGACAGCATTCTGATTATTAAATAAACTATCTTTTAAAATTTCAAATGAAACCTGCAGTTTATCTTTTTTCCACCTCCTCTCAGCGCGCCTACATTCTCGTCTAAGCGCACGAGTGGTTTCATTAAGCCACGGCTCTAAAACTTTCTTTCTTGTAGTTGATATAATTTTCAAAGGAGCTACAGTATTCAGAGCATTAAGACATACATTGTTAAAATTTGTAATAAGAGCTTCAATATCAGGGTTGTCAATAGGGAATGTAGTATGAGCTAAGATTGCATTAAATTGAATAGCAGTATCAGAGTTAATGGTACGACAAAGTAAAGGTTTAGCATTGCTTGTATTCACAGAAGGTGAAATCTTAATAGAGAATAAAACAGGGAAATGATCTGAAATACAAGTCTGAAAGATTTCAATGATATCCAAACAAAGCCCGTGTGATAACACCAGATCCAGAGTATGACCCTTTGAATGTGTTGGTCCAACCACAGATTGTGTAAGATCAAATGAATCAATTAAGTCCAAAAAGTCCTTCGCCAGAGGTTTATCTGGGCAACATATGTGTATATTGAAATCACCTATAATTAAAATGCGATCGTGCTCTAGGGCAATCCATGCCAAAAGTTCTGAGAAATCATGAATAAAATCCTTGTTGAACTTTGGCGGACAATAGATCACCACACACAGAATTGGTTCAGTTAATTTTAGTTCAAAAGCTTGGAGTTCAAAACTGAAAAATGATTTTGTGTATGATTATTGACAGTTAAAACTGGATTTAAAAATTGTAGCCAGACCTCCACCTTTTCCAGTCAATCGGGGAGAGTTTATAAAAGTACAGTTCTGAGGTAGAAGTTCAGAAAACGGGAATAACTGACCTTCTTGTAGCCAAGTTTCTGTGATGAATAAAAAATCCAAATCCCGAGAAGTAAACAGATCGTGTAACATGAAGGTCTTGTTGGCTAAAGACCTAGCATTAAGCAACGCCAAGGAGACGGTTGATAACCCAGCAGCACAAGTTTGGGTGGAGACATCGTTCAACCGCTTGAGATTTGCAAAGTCCACATTCCTCCATTTATCCCGCCGTTGTCGGTAATAGAAAAGCTCCTCCACATCCATCCGAGAGGCGCACAAACCCGGAGAAACATGACAAATCCAGCGGCATCTTACATCCAGGAAACGAGGACACCGTCCAAGTCGAAGAGAGCCGCCTCGACAGCGAAGACATGTCAAGTAGGCTTTAATCCTCATCGCCAGTCCTCAACGTTTACCACGTCTTCGACGAGGACGCCTTTCCAGTATGAGATGTGGACAGCTCAAAACCTCAGCGGGGTTGTCTGAGAGGAACTCGAAGCCCCGGTTTCTTGGACCCAGACCGCATCCAAATTGTCGATCTACCGATGTTTTAATGTCCAGAAGCGACTGACGGTCATAAAAAATTAAGGCACTGGAACCATAGAAGCATAAATGTACGCATAGAACGAAAAGAACAAAGATAACGAAACAAAAAGAGCGAGTCGGACGGCATGCCGTGCACACTGGCGCCATCTTGAAAGCTTCAGCTTCAGTTATGCATCCAACCACTGCTGTGTCGCAAACTTTACAATATGACAGCCTTGGAGCAGTGGCTGTTTACCAACACGCAGTTTGTGCACCAACCTTTGTTTATGTAGATGCACAGAACCCCCCGGGCTTTTCCAGAGAGGTGGTTGCGGTCCGCTCGAAAGAGCTGCCGGCTGGCGAGGTGGAAAGCTAAGTCCGGTATAGAATCATTCAGCCAGGTTTCTGTGAGACAGATCACAGCGCAGTTCCTCATCTCCTCAGAAACATTCAGCCTAATCCGCAACAGATCCAGTTTGTTGTCCAGGGCGCGGACGTTGGACAGGAAACGTCCGCTGCGCTTCCCCCTCTTCTGCCTGCATTCGCACCTCCTCCGCCGGCCCTTTGTCTGCAGCACTCCGTTCTTCCATGCTGGAGTTCGGAGGAGTCGTAGCCTGCTCAGCGTAACAAGTGTTGTTGTCCATAGTAGCTGTTTTGCTGACCAAACTGCCCTTAATCCCAAAAAGTTCAGTTTGGTTATAGTTCACACGCGAGGGGCGTATGGTATTACGCTCAGAATCGATGTGAAAACAATTTTTAAAAACGCCAGTTAGTCAGCCCGAAAGGCATGACAAGATATTCATAATGGCCGGTAGGGGTGTTGAGGGCTGTCTTCCACTCGTCTCCCTCACGGATCTGCATGAGGTGGTAAGCATTCCTTAGATCCAGTTTAGTAAAAATGGTGGCCTCCTGAATGCGTTCAAATGCAGTGTTCATTAGGGGTAAAGGGTAGCGATTCTTCACTGTGATGTCATTGAGGCCCCGAAAGTCGATGCACGGACGTAAGGTCCCATTCTTCTTGCAGACGAAGAAGAACTCTGCCCCTGCCAGTGAAGAAGATGGACGGATGATGCCAGCTTTGAGGGCCTCACTGATGTAGTCTCTCATGGCTTTTTCTTCTGGACAGGATAGGGAGTACAATCAACCCTTGGGGGGACAAGTACTGGGCTGAAGATCAATGGCACAGTCATAAGGTCGATGAGGTGGCAAAGAGGTGGCTCGATGTTTGCTAAACGCCTCTCTCAGGTCATGGTATTGTTCCGGAACTTGCGAGATGTCAGGTTCCTCTTGTAGGTGTTTGGATCTGGCTGCTTCGGGGGTCTTTGCGCCTTGGAGGCAGGTCAACAGGCAGTGAGAGCTCCAGCCCAGCACCTCTCAACGAGTCCAGTCCAGGTGTGGGTTGTGGAGACGTAACCAGGTGGCGCCCAGGATGATGGGGATGTCAGGTGAGTTGATTATTAAAAACTTGATGGATTCATGGTGATTTCCCCCGACGATCAGTCTGACTGGTTTGGTCTCAAGCTCGACCTGATGAAGAACATGACCGTCAATAGCTTGAACCTCAGTGTTCCTCATACTTTGTTTTAATCTGAGCTTGAGTGACCGGGCTAATCCAGCATCCATAAGCTCAGTGTCCACACCAGAGTCTACAAACACTGCCTGGGGGTAAGGTCATTCATTAACTAGGATCTGTGCTTGTAAGGTAACCAGACAAGACGGGCTAGCTGCTCTCCTCTGATTGAACAGACCACTTCTAATCCCTGAAGGTACTGACCTCTTAATCGGACACATGGGAAGCTGATGTTCCACGCTGCCACAGTAGAAGCAGAGTCCGTCCCTCATCCTCTGTTTCCTCTCTGATGTGGACAATCTGAACAGACCGATCTGCACTTATAGCTGCTAAGGCATGAAAGTCAATGATGTATTCGTTAACGCGTTGCTGCCTTGTTTAATTCTCCATAAACCCCTTGCGGCTTCTCTTTAAGGCGGAGAGGGATCAAACACCCAAATAAGCTCTCGAGCAAAGCTCCTATAGTCATAGCAAAGAGGCGAATCCTGTTGCCACTCTGCTGTGCCCCAGATCTTAGCCTTGCCGGTCAGCCGAGATATTACAAAGGCTACCCTAGCTCGTTCTTGTTTCTGATGGAAACAAGGACGGTTGTAATTCAAAATTAATTTCACATTTCTTAAGGAACGGGAGGCACTGACTGGACTCACCTCCAAAAGCCTCCGGAGGGAGTAAACGAGGCTCATGAAGGTGACATAGTATTGCTGAGGCGACTGACCAGTTTAAACCTCCTGAACTGCGGAAGGCGCTGTGGCAACTGACATGTTGATTAACAATGACGTAATTTCCTGAACGTTAGCTTCTAGCTTTGAGATAGCATCTTCAACACTAGCGCGCCACTCCTGTGAGGGCGACGGGTCTATAATGGCCAGATTATACTGACAAGAATCAGTTTGTGGACCCAGTAATTCATCCTCAACACAGGAGTAAACGATTAACACGTCTTTATTAAATGACAACCAGAAAGCAACATGTAGCAGCAGGGTCACCGATCGAGAGGTCCACATCCGAAAAACAGGCGGGGGTCGATGTCCAGTTGTCCGAGATCCAGCAAATGTCTGACGGGGGCAAGGCGTAGGAGTAAATCCAAGAGACGTGAAAGGGTTATATGCACAGGGAGTCGGTTCGAGAATGCTGGAGAATTACTTGCTGGTTGGCATTCATAATCTGGCACTGAGGGAGAGCAGAGGAGGAGGATATATAGGGCGTGGCCCAGGTGTAAGGAATGTAATTAGGAGAGGAATGCAGGTGACCAGAAAAGGCATGATTACAAATGTGACATGACATGAGACAGGCAGACATGATCATTACAAAAAGAGAGAATGCAAATGTTAACAATTACCTTTTTTGGATCCATGTGCAGAGGCACTGTGGATGCAGAGTCGGAGTCAAGAGTGGTGAGACTTTGACTTGAGGGATCTCAGTCCTTCCATCCAACCTAAAAGTTGGATGAAAGGACTGCAGGCAAATGCGACCCAATTCAGATTTTTTTGCTCCTATGCAGCACATATCAGGTTTTTTCATCGCAGTGTGAATGTGACAAATCTAATTTTCTTATCCGACCCAGGCCTTATCCGTATGTGGTACTGAACTGAATACACATCCAATGTTTTTCCAAATCGGCCGCAGCCTTAGATTAATATATGACTATGTGGGACCCGAGTGGTAAATTTAATGTAATAAAACTGCAGGAAATGTGGCAGGGTTTTAAAAATGAGCTAATAAAATTGACAATAATTTATTAAAAGACAAATGCTAAAAAAAAGATAAAATGCAGAGCAATACTATGCAGCAGAGTCAGTGGATAAGTCTGTGGAAAAACGTTAGACACGGAGTCTTAGCCAGGCGAGGGGAGGGCGTGGTCCTCTCTCTGGCGCTCGGTCTCCTCTCGCCATCAGCTGACTGATCCTGGGCAGCAACCAGCAGCAGGTTCTTCCGCGGCCACCAGCAGGCGAATCTTGGCAGCGATCCAGTCCCTCGTTCTCCACGACAGCCAATCGTCCGATCCTCGACGGCGTCCATCAATTCGAACCTTTGCGGCAACCTCCATTCCTTCCGACCCGCTGCCCCTGCACCTTTGGCCTATCCGGTACCCTTTCTTGCGCTTCAACTGCACAGCTACCCTTTTATTTCCGATTTCCCGGTCTGCATGCTGCTTAACTAATGAAGAACACCTGCGCCGCCAAAGTGGGCGTTTCCGGCTGCGGGTGGTAACGTCGCCTCAAAAGCAAAAACATAAAATCAGCAAAACATGCAACACAGCAACCCAAAACAAATAACCCAAAATAAAGCCAATAGGAAAAACATAACTTCAAACACCACAGCAAATATAAAATACAAAAAGTTAACTCAAAAAAATGTCACATTGCCACAGCAACAGTAACATAAACTTTAGACAAACTGGGCTCACTTTGTAGAGGAGCAACTCTGATTTCCTCGTCTCTGACACTGATACCTTTGTTGTGATTGGCTAACTAATTGTTCAATCAAACTGATGCCTAATGTGTGCAGCCTAAGTTTGTGTGAATCAGTGTTTGTTCCCTCCAAACATGGCTACAGTTCAGCTCGCTCTGCTACAGAAAATATTTGTAAGTATTAACATGTAGCTATAGTTCATAAATGTAGATAATGAACCAGCAGGGTCAACTATAGAAGCATGTGATGTGTTTAAATGGGACACAGAAGCAGGAATATGAGTTTAAAAAAATAATTAAACAAATTTAACAACCAAAGTTATTGTTCTGAAACATAATGAGCACTTAAGACAAAATATTAAATGAGGTTACTAGTTATACTTTGGCTCTCAGGTGTGCCCTTGTAGCCTGTATTATGTGTTAATATCTGTAAAATATCAATATCAGTCCCAAACTAAAAAGAGGTACTAAAGTGAGTAAACACCAAAATGAAAAAATAAATAAATAAAAAAAACTCCAAGGGTGGAAAGAAAGTGTAGAAGTTGTAGATGTGGATTTATTGTCTTTATTTATTTAATTGTTTATCAGGAAGGTGCTGTTGGGAACTGAACTCTTCTTCCAGGGAGTCCTGCTTTAAGTATCAGAGTTTTAGTCCTCAGTTTAACCAGCTGAGGGTGAGAGTGTTGGTGATACGGGGTCTGCCACACCGCAGTAGGACACTTCCAGGACCATCACAGTCCTGTTCTCTGTAGATCCAGGAGGGGAGGCTCATTCGGTGACTGGATAGTGTCCAACAACAGCAGATAAATGCAGTGACTTCTCACCTCCATTTGTGGGAGCTTATTGTGTGAATGCCAATTTAGAATTTACTTCATCCTACTTACTTGAATTGATCTTTTTATGCTACTTTTAGTTTTTAGCTAGTGTTTGGTTCTTTCACACTGCTTTTCTTTTTTTTAACAGAAAATGCAGTTTTTCTAATTTTTGTGTTGACATTTTTTCAGTGAAAGCAATAAGAATCAAAAGCCCTCAGAGATGTCTCACATGGTGAATTTTGGGGTACAGCTGGAGATGTATGAAATCAGAACAAATGATGGGTTTAGTTAAACAGTATTAAATAACCCTCTGATAGTTTTTTTTCTTCATAATTTAGTTTGATCTCTCTGAAATACATCATGAAGATTTTGAATAAGACAACTGACCACACTAATCCTTAGTTGTGATGTGGATCAGCAGTTGTGCAACTACAGATGCTCAATGCATATCCAACACATCTTCCCTGTGGAGCAACATAAAAATGAAACATACTCAAAGGATTTATTACAGTGTAGCTGTCGGGTCTGCAACCTGCAGCCCTGGAAACACATGGCCCCTCAGCAATGGCTCTATGCAAGTTTTGCCCAAAATGACATGAACCTGAGTGATGTTTAGATTTGAACACTTAATAGAAATGGGTACTTTCAGAAGATTCATTGCATTTATTGGAATTTCTGCAGCAAAATGTAGGTTGGGCAGCTTGAAGTACACATAACAGTTATTATAAAGGCACTGTGTGTCATAAACCAGGGAATATTTTTGGAGCAGTCCGGCAGCTGAACAGACACAGGAAACCAGGAGTGTACAGGTAAGTGATTTATTTACAGTGCAGGAGAAATATTTTACAGGATGAACGTCGGGATCTGAAAGAGCGAAACACACGGTAAGTATGGCGGAGTGAAAACGCGAGGTATCTACAAAGGGTAAGTGATGGTTGGAAATTAAAGTCCTTACGACAGGGCGGCGGGTCCAACACTTGGAGAAGCAAGCAGTGGTGAGTTCGGGTTCCAGGGTGAGAATCCTTCCAGTGGTGAGTTATTCCTTCCAGATGGTATAGTGAAGCAGACAGACAGGCACGGGAGGGAGGTAGTATGAGCGTTAGCAGAGGTCTCAGGTAAAAACGAAAACCAGACCGGATCCACGAGGCAGAAGGTAATTCCTGAGGCACACAGCGAGACAGAGTTAGTCAAACTCGGAATAACAAATCTTATTTAGTACAGAGGCTCAGCGACTTTACCACAAGCAGGTAATGCTCCAGCGCTGGTCTGGTCTCTGCCACCGCCACCGCCTTAAATACACCTGTCCTTGCCATTAGTCAGATCACTCGCAGGTGATGAGGGAGAGTTGACGAGACGTCAATCGGTCGTCTGGCCATGCCTACCAGGAAGTACTCACAAACACAAACCCCAGAAAAACCACCTTCACCACAGTACCCCCCCCTTAATAGTCGCCTCCAGGCGACCCAGGACGTCTCTCAGGATGTTCTCTATAAAAGGTGGTAATGAGGTCCGGGTCCAAGATAAAAGACCTTGGAACCCAGGAGCGTTCTTCCGGACCATACCCCTCCCAGTCCACGAGGTATTGGAACCCCCTCCCTCGTCGTCGGACGTCCAGTATCCTGCGGACCGTAAAAGCAGGATGGTCGTCAATGATCCGGGTGGGTGGGGGGAGGTCGGTAGGAGGGCACAGAGCACTAACCGACACGGGTTTTACTTGAGACGTGTGGAACGTGGGATGAATGCTCATGGAAGTGGGTAAACGCAGTCTGACGGCAGTGGGGTTGATTATTCGCTCAATGGTGTATGGTCCAATAAATCTAGGAGAGAGTTTCTTCGGAGTGTCTTTAAGATGAATATCTCGTGTGGAAAGCCATACCTGTTGCCCTTCCTGGTACTTGGGGGCTGCAACTCGATGACGGTCAGCAAACCTTCGGTTCTGTC
>NC_051453.1:22790509-22801562 GCF_001649575.2 Kryptolebias marmoratus | reverse complement strand
CCTGCTGTAACGGATGGTCGAACACCCGCCGGAACTCCTGAACAAAGCGGTCAAAAGATAGCATCTCGATAGGATGAGTAGAAAGAAACGCCTGAGCCCAATGCAGCGCACGTCCCTTTAATGCGGTAATCAAAAAGATAATCTTGGGAGCGTGGGACGGAAACAGAGACGGTGACCGAGCAAACGCTAAGCTACACTGTAAAAGAAAACCACCGCAACGATCGGTGTTTCCGTCAAATAATTCCGACGGCTTGATTTCCGGCTCCCGAAGGGGAACAGAACTGACTGAACGGAGCGTGGTGTCGACGGGTATGTTGGACTGAATTGTGGGAATTAGAGTTCCTAAACGGTTATCGATTGCTACGATACGGTGGTAAACTTGATTTAATGTAGTGCAAGTGTCCTGCTGGACCTGATATAATTGTTGGATGAGCGTTTCAAATTGATCTAAACGGTGCTCGTGGTGGATTAACGTATCTGTGGTCTGTCCACCACCGGAACTGCTCGGTAGGTCTGGCTGGAGCATTCTGTCATAAACCAGAGAATATTTTTGGAGCAGTCCGGCAGCTGAACAGACACAGGAAACCAGGAGTGTACAGGTAAGTGATTTATTTACAGTGCAGGAGAAATATTTTACAGGATGAACGTCGGGATCTGAAAGAGCGAAACACACGGTAAGTATGGCGGAGTGAAAACGCGAGGTATCTACAAAGGGTAAGTGATGGTTGGAAATTAAAGTCCTTACGACAGGGCGGCGGGTCCAACACTTGGAGAAGCAAGCAGTGGTGAGTTCGGGTTCCAGGGTGAGTATCCTTCCAGTGGTGAGTTATTCCTTCCAGATGGTATAGTGAAGCAGACAGACAGGCACGGGAGGCAGGTAGTATGAGCGTTAGCAGAGGTCTCAGGTAAAACGAAAACCAGACCGGATCCACGAGGCAGAAGGTAATTCCTGAGGCACACAGCGAGACAGAGTTAGTCAAACTCGGAATAACAAATCTTATTTAGTACAGAGGGTCAGCGACTTTACCACAAGCAGGTAATGCTCCAGCGCTGGTCTGGTCTCTGCCACCGCCTTAAATACACCTGTCCTTGCCATTAGTCAGATCACTCGCAGGTGAGGAGGGAGAGTTGACGAGACGTCAATCGGTCGTCTGGCCATGCCTACCAGGAAGTACTCACAAACACAAACCCCAGAAAAACCACCCTCACCACACTGTGTACACAGCTTCTTATTTCAAAATAAAAATGAGAAATATAACTTGAGTTTTCATCAAAACGGGTTTAAAATTTAATGATCTGTTTTACTGTTTGTCTGTTGTTTTGTTTGAAAATTCACATTTTTAAACATATTTAAGGCAAACTGTTGTAAATGCAGAATATAAAGTTTTGCACATGTGTTGGGTAATTTAGAACTTATATGCCACACTGTAAAAACAACCGTATAAAGTTTTAGTCAGCTGGACTCATTATTCCATACAGCTAAACAGACTAGTTATAAAAACTTCAACTTCGAAATAGGGGACGTTCTTCTGGGTCTTCATAATTGCAGCAGCGATGTAATGATCAAAGAACTGACTTTACAGACATAAGTTATTCTTGAACAGTGAGAGTTTAGTCAAAATACCAGAGTGTGCCGAATCGAGACTTCAGGCCCAATCAGTGAAATCCCCCGTTCCTCTCAGGGCTGCTTCTTTTAACAACATTTACCACACCCAGCTGTAAAATAACACACACACATCCCACTGGGACGGACTTCAACAGTATGGTTTCAAATACATTCAATTTCCTTTATGGTGATAAGCTGTGGTCTTGAGTCATGCAACAGATAACTTTCCATATACGTCTTTGTGCAGTTGCTTTCGACAACGTGAGCTTAGGAGAACACAATCCATTTCCCAATAAGGGATTGTACCTGAAAACAATGTCTCAAATTGGAACTCAGGCCCCATCGCAACACAGCACAGATGTAGCCCAGACACCTCACGATCTAAATTATTTTAAATGTTACCTAATTCCATAGACAACCTTGTTCAAGTAAATTATATGTCAAAAATGTTAAAAATATTTTAAGCCAGCAAAACATGATGATGTTGACACCATGGCATTTTGAGCTAACCATATGAATTTATGCAAACTTGATAAAATAAGTAGGATTAACCTTTGTTAAAATATATTTAATAGTTGAAACTTGAGAGAAAAATAATGCCAAGTTACTGAAAGTTGTGTTTTTATTAATTTGCTTTAGAACTTAACACTTGCAGTTGCGGCAACTTCATGTTGAGCCAACAAATTATAAAATTGTTTTTTACAGTTCCTTCTAATACACATATATACATACATACATATTCATTCATATATAAATACACACACATATGGAGATAGATTATTGCCATAACGTTGCACACAAATCAAACATGTTTTACATAAATAAAACATGTTTCATTCAAATAAAACATGTTTCGCACAAATAAAACTAGTTTCAAACGAATAAAACCAATTTCACACAGTAAAAAAGTTTCATACAAATCAAATGTTTCTCAAAAATAAAAACATGTTTCAAACAAATAAAAACATGTTTCACAAAAATAAAACTATCCTCGGGTACAAAATGACAAAACTGCCTCTCCTCGCGTACGAAACAATTTTTAACACTGTGGCAAGTTTCTACCAAAAGTCACGTGATACCTTTCAGCTATAATTAGGCATCCCCTCGACAGCAGGGGGCGCCAATGTTATCGAGACAACTGAAGCGCGCAGGGAGCATATGAGCCGTTTGAACTGAGGAGGACTCACTGCTAACAGGATGAGCAGCTCACAGGTAAGTTTAAAAACGTTTCTGATGAAAAATTAAATTCTTGCTAAGTCATATTCACAGCAATGTGTGCTGTGAATATGACTTTGCTAGAATTTAATTTTTCATTATTTTTTGATTTGTGTGCAACATTATGGCAATAATCTATCTCCATAGATAATTGTGCTGTGAATATGACTTAACTAGAATTTAATTTATTTTGTGCAATAACTGATTATTTTCATTTACAAAAACAAAGCAAGTCCAGCTCTGGGACAAAAGGGTGCAAACATCTAGAATTTCAATAAACTTTTTGTTTTACTGTAGATTAGAAACAGTCAAAAGTAAACTGAAGTAGTCCCTGCCATTAGACAATCTATCACTAGGCTGTATTTCTTGAATGCTTACATATCTAAAACAGTCTCTTTCTCTAGTTTCTCTGTCAAATTCTTGTGGTAAAGACAAGAAGCTTTTGCTTTTAAAGGAAATAAAAAGTGAGCACCTTTGTCTCCCTCCCACTTTGGTTTAAAGTGGACAAGTTTAGGAGGACAAACATCACAAAACACAACAACTTTATGTGTGAGCCCCACAGAGCCTTCTTGTTTTTATGGATTTCTTCAGCCTGAAAAAACAAAACAAAACAGACCACAGGAAGGACTTCAGATTTTCTGGCAACAAACAGCAAAGGTTAGCCTTTCCTTCTTCTCTGAGGTGGAGCCCGAGGATCAGTGGGGCCGACTGCTTGGCTCCACGTTCTGCGGCTTCTCTGTCGTCCCGTAACCACCGAGCCACCCAATTAGCTGTTTGGTGAGGCCACCATTCAAAATGTCTTGGATGTGCTGAACAATTAGATTTATAGCAACTGTATCAAGAAAAAAAAGTATTGTGTGGTTAGGTTTATAAATTAGAGCTCAGACATGTCCACACACTGCCTCTCAACCAATCGATGTCTGAAAGAAGAGGGGGGAAGAAAGCTACTGATAATATTAGGAGTCTTTTTCCTCTGTCTCTCTGAGTTTCACCATTCCATTAGATTTTTAAAAAATAATGATGTCAAAGACCTGAGCAGAATGCACAACCAAATACTTAAGTTGCATTAAACTGAATAATAATCACTCTAAAGTTTGTCTCTACAGTTTTAGATGAGGAACTAATAATTATTTTTCTTTACTAAATACCTCTAAACTACAAAATCTGTCCTGACGTTAATTCTAAAAACTGAGCGCATCATATTCACTGACCTGACTGTCCATTCATGCTCTTTCCTACAGAGATCTTAAAACATTTTTGAAAGCCTGACTAAAATCACAAGTAAACTGGAACGCTTTTCATATAACATTAAAGAGGCTGGCTGACATACAATTAGCTTATTTCAAATAAACCCATTTACTGAACCAAACTGCTTTTTGTCTTTGCTCCTGATTTCATGTAAAGCATTTAAAAAACAGAATAAGGTTTAAACTTCATGACTGTGATGGGTCCTCTGAGCACAGACCTGTAGCAGTAGGACTACTGTTCCCATAATGCCTTTTGGCACAGAATGTTTGGTATGTACATGTTCTAGGGTGGGAAGTAAAGCATGTTCTGAATTACTGCACATGGCAGCCAGTGTCCTCATTATACAAGACCTAGCCAGAAAACTTGAGTTGAGAACCAACTTTGTAGTACCATTAAGCATGATTCCTCATTGTTAGGGTTAGTTGAAGCAGATCTGTTTAAGAATCCACGGATAAGCTGAACCTGTTTCTCTAGTATGGGGCACAGGTCTAAAGACCACACCAATGATAAATCTGCCTATTTTCATTTCAAAAGTGTACTCAAGTAGAAATCATAAACATGGAAGTGGCTGCCATTCAATGTGGGCAGAGGTTGAAAACAAAATAATGTGCACAGGTTAGAATACAGTTTTTTCAAGCCATGCACATGAAAACAGGCCCCCATTTTCAAAAATAGGCCGCTTAAAACATGACCACATGGCTCGCTGGTCGCAAACACTCAGATTGCAAAAGAAAAATTGCTATTTTCTTGCAACTCTGAGTACCAACTAGTCTCCAACAGATGCAGCTCAGTAAGATACTTCCATAAGCGTCAATTCACAATGTCTGAAAATTAAAGTCCTAAAACCTAAAAGAAAGATTTCTATAGGATTTATTTTGTGGATTTATTTTTCAAAATACATCAAGCTTAACTCGAAGAGCAAATGCAGGGAAGCACAAAGCTGGCCAGGACAGAAATTTAGACTTTTGTACAGTTTTCTTCTGGTGCCTCTTTGTTATAAATCAAACAAAGCTACTTTGTTCTTGCCTTAGTTCCTTAGCACCCACAGAACAAAAAAGGCTGTGTCCTTCATGATAAAACTGTTTAGTCTAATGTATCTCTCTGGCCATCAATACTTACCAATATTATCCACGCCTCTCGGTATTATCACGTCTGCATACTTCTTTGTCTAAACAGAAAGAACAGCATGGAAGGTTTGAGTCCTTGTTTGTGATCACAACCATGTCAATATGAGAACAACACTTACTGGCAAGCAGAACTCCTCAAACGCAGGCTTGACGAAAGTGATGTACTGTGCCAAAACACACTCCAAGTCCCGACCACGTTCACTGATGTCCCGCAACACTGAGAGACCACTAAAGAGGAAATATTCTGTCAAAGGACAAGCAGTGGGAGTGTTACAGAACAAAACCTGCAAACTGAAAGTCTTTCAAAATGTTTCAATAAAAGTGCCTTATTTCGGCCATAAGAAACAATACAGAAACACAAAGGTCATGAAATTTTATTACTGCAAAAAAACAACTTGTTACTATAAATCAGGTAAGACAAAAAGACTGGCAGGAAATACTGTTGTTCATACTTCAGAGCAAGTTAATACAGCTGCAGTCAGAAGTTTCAATACAGTCATCATTTAGTCATGGGCATAAACATAATTAATTTAGGGGTTATAAAGGTTTTTTTTTTTTAATGAAGCATTTTTTCCAAGGTGAGGTGATAATACAACATTCAACCGAAAGAAGCTCCTGCTTCAAAAGCCACACCTTCGAGTTTGACTGGAATTCGCAGCTGCCCACATGGGCAAACCAAACCAAGATCATGGTTTCAGGGATCAAACCCTGGTGTTACCAACCTCCATGCAACCTTGATTACGTAATGAGCGAGTGACACAGAGTTGAAGTCACGCAGGCTTGTTTGTCACCCAGAAAAACAAGGTCCACATCTGATATTGGGGAACCAAGACATTCTGATGAGAACAAAACATGACAGAGGGCAGACAACCTAACATTTATCATTATTGGAACTGTATGAGCAAGCAAGTCTAGAAAGAGGGATTATATGGAAAGAATGAGGGAACTAAGGAAACATTGATAACAAACAGCTCCAGGGGAGCCAAGCATCACCTAAACAGCACTGCAGCTCGAGACGTTAAGACCAGACACACAAACCTGTGCATTGCCTGGGTTGACTACAGGAATGCCTATGACTCTATGCCACACACATGGATACTAGAGTCCTTGAAACTGTACAACAGGACACATCAGGAATGTGGGAAGTCAAGGCTTCAGCAGTACCAGTGGTCCTTTGAGCACTCGGTGCTGTGACCCCTAAACTGAAAGAGAGGCTCCAACAGATCCCAGGAACAACCTCAGATATCTCTGTCCAGAAGAGTGCAGTCCTAGGAACAGCTAAGATACTGCGCAGAACCCTCAAGCTTCTAGGCTTCCAGTAGAGGACCCAAGCTTGAAGTGGAACTGCCCATGTGGGAAAAAAAGAAAAAGCAAGCTGGGTGGTGTTCATATAAAAGAAAATTATAATAATGGTACCTCTGCGTGACAGGCGGGTGTCTGCATCAGTGTCCACAAACAGTTTCATTTGAAAAAGGTTTCGAATCTCCAGAGAATATCCATCCATCCATCCATCCATCCATTATCTTCCGCTTATCCGGGGTCGGGTCGCGGGGGCAGCAGCCTAAGCAGGGAGACCCAGACCTCCCTCTCCCCAGCCACCTGGACCAGCTCCTCCGGGGGAATCCCAAGGCGTTCCCAGGCCAGCCGAGAAACAGTCCCTCCAGCGTGTCCTGGGTCTTCCCCGGGGCCTCCTCCCGGTGGGACGTGCCTCACCAGGGAGGCGTCCAGGAGGCATCCTCACCAGATGCCCGAGCCACCTCAACTGGCTCCTCTCGACGTGGAGGAGCAGCGGCTCTACTCTGAGTCCCTCCCGGATGACCGAGCTTCTCACCCTATCTCTAAGGGAGAGCCCAGACACCCTGGGGAGAAAACTCATTTCAGCCGCTTGTATTCGCGATCTCGTTCTTTCGGTCACTACCCAAAGCTCGTGACACTAAGATTACTTACTTCTTTTGTGCATGTGTCTGTTCGACACAAAACATTGCATGTTCAGCTTTTAGTTGCTTACAGAGCTAGAAATATCCATAAGGTGTGTGTTGGAAACACCTAAATCGTTATAAAAGATGCATGTGGGTAGAACAATATTTCAGAACCACTGAGGCAGACTGGCTTGATAAATATCCCTTCTCTTCACCAATTTGAATTTGTAGATGAAGCAGAACCAACCTGCTGTTACAGCAACAGTAGGCAACATCTCCAACTCTTCCATCCTTACATGCACCACTCTGACTTAGAAAAATAAATTAAATCTGCCACACAACTAAACTACTACTGCATTCCAGATAATATTCACACAGTGCAACCCATAGACTACATTTCTGCCACACAGTATATGTCTGTGGTTCTGGGGGGAAAAGGGTGAAGGAGATGCCGTTTGCATGAAATGCAGCGAGAAAGAAACAATCACATTGTGTTTTGAGTAAATATGTAAGAGTAATATTTTGTGGGTTTATAGCATGAACCTTCTGTGACAACTGTTTTTTTAGTTTTTTGAGAGGTGAGGTTTATATGCCTGAAATGCATGGATGTGTCTTAACAATTGAACAAACATGATAGGGCAAAACATGACCCTCAAATGCAAATCACCTCCACATAGGACCATGTTTATGTTTTGCCAATGCTCACTCTTGGGTCACTTTATTAGATCCACCTGTTTAGTTCCTTGTTATCACAAAATTAATCAGCAAATCACATGGCAGCAACTCGTCAGCAGGGAAAAAAAGAGGATTAAAATTCAAATCAACTCAACACAGTATATTTATATAGCACCAACTTACAACAAAAGTAATTTCAGGGCACTGTACAAAAGAAAAAACAAGTTTAAACCATAAATCCAGTTCAGATCCAGATTTAAATTCATTTTCTTTACTCCCTTCTCCTTTTCAAGTCATGGGAGCTGGTGCCTATCTCCAGCATTGTGCGAGAGGCGGGGAACACACTGGACAATTTGCAAGTCCATCACAGGGACACAGAGATAAATGAGAAACTACCATTTACACGCTCACTCACACCTAGGGACAATTTAGAATTAACCTAACATGCATGTTTTTGTTTTGTGGGAGAAAAACCGGAGTACCAGAAGTAAACCAATGTGGGCACTAAGAGAACCACTGCTCTGTCATACAGTTACAGTACATTATGAGATGCTAATTAGTAAAAATTATCTAAGGAAGTCAGCAGATTGTGTCAAATCTTCACTTCGACATGGTCTTCCATCCTGAGCGGTACGTTGGCAACAGTGGAAAGAATAGACTCCCTTTCAACAGGAAGAAACCTCTAATAGAACCAGGCGTTTTTGTCCACAAAAATACTGCTCACTTGTTATTTTTTCTGCTTAAGATCATTCTCTTTAATCCCTAGAGATGATTGTGTATGAAAATCCCTGTAGATTAGCAGTTTCTGAATTATTCAGTCCAGCCCGTCTGGCACCAACAACCACACCATGTTCTTTCCTTTCCCATTCTGATGCTCAGTTTGAACTTCAGCAAGTCGTCTTCACCACATCTGCATGCCTAAAGACATTGAGTTGCTGCCATGTGATTGGCTGATTAACCATTTATAATAACAAACAATTCAAGAGGTGGCTGAATAAAATGATGTGCTACCATATAATGACTTATTGTTTTGATGGCTTATTTGGTACATTTTTGGAATTCTGCGATGCATTACCTTTTAAATTTGTGATAAAATATTGAATGTGTCCAAAATTCAAATAAAAGGTTATTAAATTAAAAATAGCAAGATATTAAATATCTTGGATTTGTATCTGCAATGATGAATATGTATAAGTTGCAGGTTTTGTCTTCATTATTTGGGGTTTTGGCAGATGCACTCAAGCAGAGACACAAAACAAAGAGCTTCCAGTTTACGCCTGTTCAGATAAGATGTCTGGGAAAGCAGGTGTTTCTGTGAGCAGTTGCTCCTCTTGGTCAAATGGGGCATCATTTCAGGAAGCAGGAACAACAAACATCAGGCTGCGGAGCCACAACTTCATTCGTGCTGACTGAATTTGCTATAAACTCAGCTTGATGTGAACTGCATAAGAAAATACTACAGTTATCAACTCTGCAAACCAGCTGTGCAACACAAGATGCATCTCTTTTTGGTTTTCAACAGCAACTACACACTCAGGGAACAGGGAAACTCAAATACTGCAAACTGAAGAAAGATGTTGATTCTTTGTCTGCCATTGCACTAGAGAACTGTAGCAGCACCAGCTTTACCAGAATAATGCAGCAAAATTAAATTCTAGACACATTACTGTAACGTGGTATGAAATAAACAGATACACTAAAACAAATATAGCCTATTAAAAAAAAATTAAAAACCAATTGAAAATCCCAGCAATCTTTGAATGAATGCGAATGGCCCACCCCCATTCATACCAACATTTTAAACTAAGACCATTGTCTGTTGATCAAATGTTGAAAATAACATGATCCACAATCTCAAGCAAAAGTGCAAGAAGTTGCACTCAAAGTATGAGTAATGAATGACTCTCAGCTACTACCACATCAACTTTTAGCTCAATATCTGTAAAACTGTCAGGATCGGCGGAGACGGAGGCGAACCCAGAGAGCAGACTCATATTTGAAACTAAAGGAAACCTAATTTATTTAAACGAAAACAAAGAGCTGGCGGGGCAGCGAAACAAAAACACAAACTACAACCAGGAACACAAGCGGAAACACAGGACAAGAACTAATGAACAATCAACAATGATTCGACGGAGTAGAGGAGGAAATGACCGGGTTTTAAAAAACACAGAGGATAATGAGGTGAGTGGAAACAGGTGAATGATAATAATTGCTGACAGGCGGAGATGGGCGTGACAGGTAAACAGATGAGTGAGTGCCTAAGGAGGCATGAATGGTGACAGGAAACAAATACAGACACAAAGACAGAAAGAACCCGAACCAAATTAACAAGATAACGGAATAAAATAAACACCAACTGAAACAAAAAGACAACCAAAAACCCAAATCCCGACAAAGACTGACTGAATTATAGCCATTTTTGTGTTTCTTAAGGTCAGGTGGCAGCCATCTTAAACCTGGTTGACTCCAAAAGTTGATCAGTTGTATGTGTATTGTAGACAACTGAGTTACTGTTACTGCTGGCTTGAAGTTAACGCTCGCCACTGGGTGTCGGTCAGGACACAGAGAAAACTGAGGCTCGTCGTCTGTTTCTTCTTTATTTAAGATAGTGCAGGTTACAATCAGCATTCCCTTTGGTGGTACGTGGGATGTATGTGTGTAGGTGTGTGGGTGTGTTTGTGTATGTGTGTGTGTGGTCCTAAACATAGGAGAAAATGACAATGTAAAACATGTACATTATCATGGCAAAATATCTTACTTTCTATAGTCCACCAATAAACAAGAAGATCAACTAAACTACAGTACTCAAATGAACTAGTTCTAAATATACAGATCTACCAACATTAATTAGCTAAGTTGTTTACTGACAGAGCCACCAGTGACTTATCAATTCTACAGTCAAGTTATTCCTAACAACATGACTAAACAGAACCAGAGAAGCTAGCTTATAGCTGGCTAACCATTAGCATAGTAGTCAGTGATAAACAGTCCCCGTTACATTTATCATATTCAAAGAAACAGCACTGGAAATACAATTTGCAACTACTTACATCGGTCAATAACGCACATCAGAACCGGTAGGAGCAGCCACACCATCAGCCTCCATGCTACTTGCTATGCTCCGTTTTTCTCTTTCTTTCCTCCTTTCGCCAGTAGGTGGCGCCTCTAAACCACATATCAGACTAAAGAACTTAACTTAAAACTACTAAAATACAGTATAAACATAAAGATGCATAACATATGTTAAACCCTTCTTAACA
>NC_051453.1:22788146-22789167 GCF_001649575.2 Kryptolebias marmoratus | reverse complement strand
GTGGATGTGCCAAAACTTTCTCCAGCTGAACAGAAACAAAACTGAAGTTATTATCTTTGGACCTAAAGAGGAGCGAACTACAATCAATGCACAGCTCCAGTTATTACAGCTAAAAACCAGTGATCAGGCCCGAAACCTGGGAGTAGTGATGAAAAGTAGTGATAAAAAAGAAGTTTGGAGAGCTGACACTTGCTAAGATACTTAGAGATGGGAATCTGTTGATCACAGTGAGGAATGAAGAACAGAAAAACAAAGTGATGAGCACCCAGCGTATCAGTAAAAAATGATTGCTGAGATAAAGATTTTGGGAGAGGCTAAAGTAGTAAGAGAGGTGATCTCAGGTATTCCAGAGGATGAAGATCTAGACAAGTTCTGACGCTGTATTTATGAAGTAAGTAAATTAAAAGAATGATGAGAACAGTTGAAGGTGAAAGAGTGGAAAGTCTCTCAGTAATGCTGGAGTTTCAAACAAATGTTCTTCCTGAGAGAGTAAAAGTCGGGTGTATGTGCTTCCCTGTAAGGCCATATATCCCTCCTCCTCTCAGGTGTTATAAATGCCAGAGATATGGACACATCGCAGCAGCATGTAGGGGAAAACAAAGATGTCCAAAGTGTGGAGGAGAGCACAATTATGATGAATGTAAAAATGGAAAGGATAGTTATTGTAACTGTGGAGGGCAACATATTGTGACTTATGGAGGATGTGAAGTCAGAAGAAAAGCAATGGAAATCAAACAAATTAAAGTCAATATTAATATAAGTAATGCAGAAGTTGTTAAAAGAGTGAAGCCAAAAGATGTGATAAGGAAAGTTCAGCTGAATCAATCACCAGAACAAAGGCAGACTGGAACTTAAAATGTGTTAAAAGTTAAAAAGATTATGTTGTTCATTGCATATGTAACTAGAGAAGTTGCATTTCCTGCGAAAATGCAGTGTGAATGCTTTTTTTGCTGAATGATTTTGCTGAAAGNCGGCTGAAGATATGCTGAACAGCTGAAGTTTAATGAAAACGCAAAAAGTG
>NC_051453.1:22757218-22788046 GCF_001649575.2 Kryptolebias marmoratus | reverse complement strand
GAAACAGGAAAACAATGGTGTGAATGCTTAAAAGCATTCACACAATTAATTGTACAGATCAAGTTAAGCGCAAAACTGAAAAAATCAAAATAATTGTGAAAGGGGCATAGAGGTTTTTTGGTATTAAGGACAAATCTTGGGAGCACATAAATAAGAGACTAGGGGCAGAAGAAAAGGCAGGAGGACAGGAAAACAAAAACTGATCATCTTACAATGGAATGCTAGAAGCCTTATTGCAAATGGACAGGAGTTAAAAGGATTTATTAGAAAATTTAAAGAAGATCTAGATATTATATGCATTCAGGAAACTTGGTTTAAACCAAATCTTGATTTTGTTATAAAAGGATATGAAAGCATTAGAAGAGATAGAGAGGGAGGATCAGGAGGAGGGTGTATAACATTCATTAAACAGGGAATTCAATTTAGACTTTTGGCTAAGGGAAGAGAGTAAGAAAATACTGTTATTGAAATTTGGACAGTAAATGGGTGATTTAAAATAATCATCTTCTATAATCCATGTAAAAGACTTTCAATAGATTTAATGGAGGAACTTGGGGTATATTTAGAGGGTAAAGTTATTTGGTGTGGGGACTGTAATGGGCATAGCTCATTATGGAGTGTTGTGGAATTTTCTTTACCAAAGAGGACAACAAAGAGTTTTGTCTTAGGATAATTTATTTAAGCTATATAGCTGAGAATCACTGTGCTGAGGTAAGTCAACAGAGTGAGTCTGAAGCATTACAGATAGCTCCTCCTTCTTATACCATTGTAGGATGAGGAGGGGTCAGGGGGGAACAGAAGGGTCAGATAGCTGACCACAAGGGGAGATAATTAAGGAGGCACATACTGGTAAATTTCCATACAGTTAGGAGGGGTCAGGGGGGAACAAAAGGACCAGATAACACATAAATCCTGGCAGCCTATAGGGATAAGAATAAAGGCATTCCTTACTAAACTAAAACATGGTGGTCACATGCAGCAAGAATCACTGAAAACAGTATTTTTTCCATTACAGGAATCATCACAATGATCAAAATGGGGATATAATTGAAGAAATAATGGATGTTAAAAATTTGGAATGTCTAAATGATGGGAGTGGAACCATAATTCATTTTAGAGATAATACAGAGTCAGCAGTTGATTTAACATTAGTTTCAAATTATCTAGCAGCTGTTTGTTTATGGCAAGTCTTCAATAAAACAACTATAGGAAGTGATCATTATCCTATTGTGACTGAAATTAAGTTAAACATGGGATAAAGAAATGGTGTTTTAGGTCTGCAGATTGGGAAACCTTTAGGAGTAGTAGTGAAATTAAAATGCAAAAAGTGGATATGAATAGAAGTATTGATGATCTAAATTTTTCTATATGTAATGCTATCTTAGAAGCAGCTAATCAAGCTATAAAGAAGAAAGGCGGGGGAAGGAAAAGAAGGTTGGTGCCCTGGTGGACATCAGAATGTACTGAAGTTATCAAGAAACAAAATAAAGCTTTCAAATTATTAAAAAGAAATCATAATTTTCAGAATCTGAATGAATACAAGAAATTGCAAGCAAATGTAAGAAGAATCATTAAAAATGCAAAAAGAGATTATTGGAGGAGTTTTAGTAATTCAATAGGGAGAGAGACAGATATCTCTAAGGTATGGGCAACAATTAAAAAGATGAATGAAATTAAAAGAGTGAGTGGATATCCAATCCTAAATGATGGAGAAATAACAGGAGCTCCTGAGAGAGAAAGAGCAAAAATGTTGGTAAATACTTTTGTTAAGATTCATAGTTCAGAAAATATTAGTGAAGAAGGAAAAAAAGGAAGAGAAAAGACAATTTTAGAGAATAAGAAATTATTACAGCAAATGGGAGATACAAATTGAATATGTAATTTACATTAACAGAACTGAACAGGGCACTTAAAAAATATAAGTTATCAGCTCCAGGAAAAGATTAAATTTGTTATGTTATGGTTAGTAATTTAAGTGAATCTTCTAAAAATATTTTATTAGAAATGTATAACAGGATATGGGAGGATGGGGACCTACCAAAAAGTTGGAAGGAAGCAGTGATTATTCCAATCCGGAAACCAGGAAAAGATGACTCAAAACCAGAAAATCATCGGCCGATAGCGTTAACATCCAACTTATGTTAAATAATGGAGAAAATGATAAATGAAAGATTAATATATTATATCGAAAATAAGGGACTTATATCATCTTATCAGAGTGGTTTCAGGACAGGGAGAAGTACAGTGGATCTAGTTTTATGTTTAAAGCATGAAATTAGAAAGGCTCAAGTGAATAAAGAGAGTGTTGTGGCAGTATTTTTTGATATTGAGAGAACATATGATATGATGTGGAGGGAAGGGTTATTAATCAAAATCAGAAGAATGGGTATAAACGGTCATATGTTTAGATGGATAAAACATTTTCTAGAAGGAAGACATACAAGTAAGGATAGGGAAGGATTATTCTGCAAGTTTAAATATAGAAAATGGAACACCACAGGGAAGTATAGTAAGTCTGTTATTATTTTCAGTGGTAGTTAATATGTTTAAAGTAGTAGAGGGTGGAATGGGATTTTCACTTTTTGCAGATGATGGAGCAATGTGGAAAAGAGGAAGAAATTTGGACTTTATTATAAAGAAGCTTCAGGGAGCAATTTCAGTTGTAGAAAAATGGTCATATAAATGGGGTTTTAAACTTTGTAGAGAAAACTAAAATAATGTTTTTTACAAGGAAAAGAGTTGATGAAAAAATTTACTTAAAATTATATGGTCAGGATTTGAAAAAAGTTAAATATTTTAAATTTCTTGGGATGTGGTTTGATGAAAGAATGACATGGGGTGTGCACATCAAGAAAATAATTGATAAATGTAGGAAAGTATTAAATATGAGGTGTTTAGTTGGAACAGAGTGGGGAGCTCATAGAAATTCATGAAAAGCAATTTATGCTGGGTTAATTAGGTCAGTCTTGGACTATGGATGTATAGTTTATAACTCAGCAGCAGATACAAACCTCCATAAGTTAAACATTATCCAACATCAAGCTTTAAGAATATGTACCGGTGCTTTTAAAACATCTTCAACAACAGCATTACATGTTGAAATGGGAGAAATGCCTCCTAAAGTTAAGGGATCAATTATCTTTAAGCTACTGGTCAAATTTACAGGGACAAAGAAATGAACATCCAATGTTGGAGGTGCTTAAACTTGGCTGGGAAAAGGAAAACAAACAATTAAAGAGCTTTGGATGGATAATAAACTAAAGTTAATGAAATTCATTTTAATCAATTGACATAAACTCAGGGATAATGTCCAGAGAGCGAAACCAAAACCACAAACGGAGACGGAGCTGAAGGTAAGTGAGTTTTATTTACAGGTGCTACTATGTACAGTGAGCAGGTCTCGGGAGTCGTCTGTAAGGTAAGAAGAACTGGGTGAGTCTCGGGTACGATTTTGGTCAGAGTAGTTTGACAGATGGAGGTAATAATGTCTCTTGTTTTCTTACAGGTCCAGGAGGTGAGGAGCAGTTCCAGAGTGATCCAAAAGATGACGAGCCAGTTCCAGCAAAGGTAGGTATCAGACAGGTTCCAGGTAAGTTCCCCTTAAGGTCCGTAGTCGTGGCGTGGCAAAACCTAAGTTGTAGGCAAGACAAAGAACGTAATTAATACTTAGAGCAGAATCGAGGTTAGACGCTGAGGCGGAGAATCTAACCCGGAAGGTTTGATGCTCCAGCGAAGATCTGATCTCAGCCTGCGGCTTAAATGCTGGATGGTCTCGTCAGTGGAATCAGGAGCACCTGTGGAGTAAGGGTTAGTGACGCCGCCCAAGGGCGGAGCTAAGCCCAGATCCTCACATCAATTAGATATGTCAGACAGTTCCATTACCTGCAGTACAACCTTGGATACTTCCTGATGCTGAAGTTGATTTTTCATTTTTAGAAAAGAAGAACAAAGATAAACTTCACATTATGAATAAATATATAGTACAAGAATACTTAAATAAATATTATAACTATATACAAATATACACAGATGCATCAAAAAATACAGCTAATAGGGTAGGGATAGCATTTATTGTGCCTCAGTTTCAGATTAAAGTAGGAAAAAGGGTTAGTGATGGAGTCTCTGTGTATACAGGAGACATGCTTGCTTTGCTTTTAGCAGTTCAATAGGTGGAAGAGGTAAGACCATTAAAATCAATCATTTGCTCAGATTCTAGTTCTTCATTAGTCAGTTTGCAAAATAATCAGTCAGACAGTAGACCAGATATATTAATTGAAATCCAGCAAACACCTTATAGAATTAATATGATGTGGTTAACAGTAAATTTCATATGGGTTCCAGCACATCAAGGGATTAAGGGAAATGAAATGGCAGACAGGATGGCTAAGGAAAGTACCAATCGGGAAAGGATAGATATTAATGTTAGTTTTAGTATAACAGAAATAAAGAATACAATTAAACAAAAAACAAGAGAGGTGACAAATGTTATAGGTAGATGAAAAGAAAGGACGGTGGTTTTATAAAATCCAAAAGAGAATTGGACAAATGAGAAGAACAGAAAGAAACAGCAGTGAAGAGATAATTATTTCACAGCTTAGAATCGGACACACTGGATTGAATAGATCACTATTTGTGATAGGGAAACATCAGACGGGGAAATGTGACTGCAGGGAAGATGAGACAGTGGAACATGTTATGTTGAGTTGTAGGAATTATTTGATTCAGAGAAACAAGTTCATTAGGAACCTTAGTAATATGAAAATGAAATTTGACATTGTTGATTTACCGCAAAAGAAGTAAAGGAAGCAGAGGATATCCGGCTATATTTGATTTTTTTTGAAACAGTGTAAGTTGTATAATAGGATATAATTATTTTTTTGTTATTTTTTAAAAATGTATTTATTTTATTTTTGTCATGTGGTCCACACTCCTTACTAGTTGGTGGCGGTAATGCTAACCTAATGTTTCTTGCCAACCACCAATAAATTTCAACAAGAAGAAGGTTTGAAGGGTTTGTTCTCCAGATGTTTCAGCTCCTTCCACAGATGTTCAACAGGGTTTAGATCAGGGCTCAGAAGGCTACTTCAGAAAAGTCCAATGTTTTATTCTGAGCCATTTTGGGGTGTTTTTAGCTGTGTTTTGGGTCATTATCCTGTTGGAGGACCATGACCTGTGACTGAAACCAAGCTTTCTGACACTGAGCAGCACATTTAGCTCCAGATGCATGAAAGCAGCCCTAGAATAGAACCGAGCCACCTCCATGTTTCACTGTAGGTACAGGGTTCTTTTCTCTGTATTTTTCATTTTTAGATCTGTGAACACAGAGCTGATGTGCCTTGTTTCCAAAAAGCTCCAGTTTTGTCTTACCTGTTCAAAGGATATTCTCTCAGAGGTTTAGGGCATGTTAATATGCATTTTGGAAAATTCCAGTCTGGCCTTTTTGTGTCCACCTTGGACATCTTGTATTAAGTCCGCTTTGGCTCTTAACAGCGACCAATGGTGTAATCTGACACTGATGACCTTTGACCTTGGAACTCACCTGCAATCTCTTTGGAAGTTGTCCTGGTTACCATTCTTGTTATTCATCTTTTTAATTTGTCATTAATTTCCCTCTTGTGGCCACATCAAGGGAATTGGCTCTAATCGACCGTAAACTTCCAGATATCACTGTGTAACACAGTTTTTGTTCCTGGCAAGTAAGTGTTATTTCCCAACTTCTTTTATTACAAAACAATAAAAAAGTGTCAGGAACGGTGGAGACGATGGCGAACCCAGAACGCAGACTCATAATAAGAGGAACGAAAAATAATTTATTAAACTAAAGGAACAAAATGAAAACAAAAAGGCTGACATGGCAGCAAAAACTGAAACTAAGTACAAACATAGACAAACAAGGTGTGAAAAAACATGGAGCAAGACAAGACCAGCAGGGAACCTAGAACAGCAGCGAGACAACGAGCAAACCAATGACTAACACAGACAATGAACCAGCGACTAGTGGGAGAAATGACCGGGTATTTGAGTACTGAGGATAACGAGGTGAGTGGGAACAGGTGGAGTGATTACAGAGTCGGGACAGGTGTAGATGGGCGTGGTTAACCGGCAAGTGAGTGACTGGGGAAGGGTGAAATGCAACATGAACACAAGACAACAAAAAGCAAAATACAGAATCGAAACAAAACCCCAAACCAAAGAATAAAAATAAAACATAAACAAAACCCATAGAAAAACCAAATCACCACAAAAAAGAAGCTCATTATTCCTTTTAAACTTTGCTTCTGTGGTTTACAGAGTGATTTATCATTTTATTACTTCTTCATGTTGTTTAAGCTTGTTTGCAATGTTTTGAAAACTATTTTTTTAAGAGTAAAACTTTGGTAAAGTTCCTCAACTTGAAAATCAACAGTAACTGGTATTACATTGAAAGAAAAATGCAAATTTGTAAATTCATTGTCAAACCACAAAAGCAAAGTTTTGGGATCAAAATTGTCCCCTGTTTATTATGACGTTCTCGCATTTCCTGTGTTTTTATATTTTTTTTGTTTTTGTTCTTTGATTTTATTTTTTTTTTGCATTGCTATTTTATGTGATTACTTTGACACTCTCTTAATGAATGATTTTATGTTTTTGCCTTAATTGGCTTCAAAGTTATGTTTTTCATGCCTGTTATTTTGTGAAATTGTAAATACAGTTTTGGGGGAAAAAAGATTGTGACTTCAGGAGCTTGTTATCTCCCTCTGTATCTGGATGATGCTAAAATAACAGACATTAAATCTAACAATATCATCTTTGAAATGTCTTTCAAATGTCCCATCATCTACAATTCAGAATAACATCAAAAAGTTTAAGAATCTGGAGAAATCTCTGAACTCAGAGGACAAGGCTGAAAGTCAACATTGGATAACTGTGATCTACAAGCCCTGTGGTTGTATAAATTAAATAACAAGGATTTTCTGTACGAAAAAAAAAAAAAAACTTCATGAGATTGCTTCACCATTTGTTGAACAAAATTGGTTTGTTGTTGACATATTGCGAATTGTTGACACACCTCACAGGTTCACTTCAGGGGGGATTATTCGTCCACAGTAAGTCTAATTTTAAACACGTTCTCATTGGAGACATGGATATTGGGAGCCAAGCAATAACAGTTTATCTTGTGAATGAAATTCAGAATCAGGACTCTAACAATATGGCAGCTAAATTCAAAATATGAGGAATCCAAGAGTGACAAAGACTCTTAATATTATTTTACTTGAACCATGACCAAGCTCGTCAATTTAAATTTTACCATCAAATTTTGACTTAATTTTAGACATTTATTAAATCAAGGTAGTAATAATAATAGGCCAGTCCAAAAGTCTAATGAAAGTCTGAATGAATTCTCTGTTTTTTAAGATAGCGAATAAACCAGAAATTAAAAACACTCGTTCTGATTTTCAAAATAAAACTACAATGCAAACTTTGATGACAGTGGAGGAGCAGGGAATAAAACAGACATACATCGATGAGTTGAATTTTGGAGACAAAAAAACAGAGAGGCGGATTGGCATAAACTGGTTTGTGACTGGACTAGGATGGCGGATCAGATGGAAGACGATGATGATGTGGATATAGCTGATTGGAGTCAAGCTGTTAGTGGAAAAGGGAGAGGAAGAGACAGAAGTAGGAGAGGAAATGAAAGTTTGGCCGGAACTCAAATTAATAAAAGAATATTGGAAGAAAATAGTTCGGATGAAGGGATTCCTGTGATTCGAAAGAAGATTGTTAAAGAGGAATTTGAAGTGATTTTGAAATTCGATGAAGTAGGTGACAACATTCAGCTTGGTTCGATAGCATTGTCAAGAGAACTAAAAAAGAAAATTGGAGATATTTCGTTTGCAAAAACTCTTAGCGATGGGAGTATAATGATCACTTGTCAAACAGAAGAACAGAAAAACAAAGCGTTGAATATTGATAGTATCTGTCGAAAAACTGTGAGAGAGAGAAGGATTTTAGGAGAGAAGAAAGTAATGAGAGGAGTGATAACAGGAATACCAGTAAATGAAGAATTAGAAAAACTTAAAAAGAGTATTATGGGTGGGGAGGTGAATCAAATAAAGAGATTGTTGAAAACAATAGATGGTGAAAGGATTGAAAGTACATCAATAATGATAGAGTTTCAAGGGAATGTGCTTCCAGAGAAGATTAAGATAGGGTTTATGAGTTTTCCAGTTAGGCCCTACATTCCTCCCCCACTCTGGTGTTACAAATGTTAAAGATATGGACACATTGCAGCAGTGTGTAAAGGACAGCAAAGGTGTCCAAGATGTGGGGGAGACCATAGGTATGAGGAATGTGGTGACAATGTTCAGCAATAATGTTGTAACTGTGGAGGACAGCACAGAGTGACTTATGGGGGGTGTGAAGTGAGGAAGAAGGCTGTTGAAGTGCAACAAGTGAAGACAATTAACAATATTAGTTATGCTGAAGCTGTGAAAAAAAATAAATGACAGACTGACAGAAGAGAAATGAATGTTCAACAAAACGCAACGCATTTAGGACCAAAAGAGACAGCTGAACCTATAATTACAGTGGAGAAGATAATGTTGTTCATGGCATATGTGGTTAACTGTTTAGATCAAGCTTAACATAAAACAGAGATAATTAAAAGTAACAAGAATCCAGATATAATATCTATTCAAGAAACCTGGCTTAAACCAACTTTAGATTTTGTGATTAGAGGGTATACGGGTGTTCGTAGAGATAGAAATGAGGTTTAGGGAGGGGGATATGTATATGTTTTTAAAAACAGGAATTCAGTTTAGGTTGTTAGCTGAAGGAACTCAGTTAGAATATATAGTTGTTGAAGTTTGGAATAGAAGGGAAAGTATCAAAGTCGTTAATTTCTATAATCCTTGTAAAAAAATTTCATATCAGTCAATGGATGAGCTTGATAGATATTTGAATGGAAATATCTTCTGGTGTGGAGATTTTGATGCACATAGTTCATTATGGGGTACAAAAAATTATAGTAATGGAACAGTTATTGAACAGTTAATGGAAAGTAAAAATCTTGTTTGTCTAAATGATGGAAGTGGGACAAGAATTCATATGAGAACAGGTATGGAATTGACAACTGATTTAACAATCATCTCAGATTCACTAGCAGGATTTAGTTCATGGCAGATAATTAAAAATACCACAAAAGGGAGTGATCATTATCTTATATTAACAGAAATAAACTTAGATATTGAGAAATATAAGATAGGAGGTATACAGAGATGGTGTTTTAGTAGTGCTGATTGGGAAAAGTTTAGGTTTGTAAGCAATTAAGAATAGGGAAAATTTAATTTGAATATGGAAGTTGATCATTTAAATGTATCTGTTTGTCATGCCATTTTACAGGCTGCTAACCAAACCATAAAGAAGGAAGGAGGTAAGGTTTACAGGAAAACTGTTCCATGGTGGACAACGGAATGTGATAAAGTAATTAAAAGTAGAAATAAAGCTTTTAAAATGTTAAAAAAGAATCACAGTCATCATATTATTACAATTATCGTATTGAATATAAAGATGTCAATCTATGGTGAGAAGAACTATAAAAAGTGCAAAAAGGGATTGTTGGAGATATTTTTGTAATTCAATAGGAAGAGAGACAGAGATGAATAAAGTATGGACAATGATAAGAAGAATCGATGAAATTAAAAGAGAACATGGTTATTCAATCATAAGTGATGGTCTAATTACTGCAGTTAAAGATGAAGAAAAGGCAGATTTAATGGCTAAAACATTTATTAAAATACATAATTCAGATAATATTTTGTCAGAAGGGAAAAAGGGAATGGAAATAATGTTAGAGAATAGAGAGATATTGGAACAGGTAGAAAATGTTAATGATTTATTGAATATTCCTTTTACAAAATCCGAGTTAAATCAAGCTCTTCAGAAATGTAGAGTGAAAGCCACAGGAATAGATCAGATTTGTTATTTAATGGTGAAACATCTTAGTGAATCATCAAAAGATATTTTATTGGAATTATATAATAAAGTTTGGTAGAATGGCAAATTACCACAAAGTTGGAAATAAGCAGTAATAGTTCCAAAATGTAAGCCAGGTAAAAATGATACAAAACCAGAACATTATAGACCAATTGCGCTAACATCTAATATTTGTAAAATAATGGAGAGAATGATTAATGAAAGGTTGATATATTATATAGAATCAAAAAGATATATGTCACAATATCAAAGTGGTTTTAGGAGAGGTAGAAACACTATGGATGCAGTTTTAAGTTTAGAATTTGAAATCAGAAAGGCTCAAATTAAAAAAGAAAGTATGATAGCAGTGTTTTTTGATATTGAAAAGGCATATGATATGATGTGGAAAGGTTTATTAATTAAAATTAGAAATTTAGGTATCGCAGGAAGAATGTACAGATAAATTAAAGAATTTTTAACTAACAGACAAATAGAAGTAAGGATAGGAAATCATTATTCTGAGAAATATGATATTGAAAATGGTACTCAACAAGGTGCAAGAAGAGATTTTTAAAGTTGAAAAGTGGTCATATAAGTGGGGATTTAAATTTTCAATAGATAAGATGAAGACAATGATTTTTACAAGGAGAAATATTGGTGATGGTATTAAATTAAAATTATATAATCAAGAAATACAACAAGTAAAGCAATTTAAGTTTCTTGGGGTCTGGTTAGACGAAAGGATTACATGGAAGACATATTCAAAAAGTTGTAGACAAATAGAGTAAAAAGAGTATTTTAGCTACTATTTTGACTGTTTTAGCTCATGTTTAATTTCATGATTTCATTTAAATTATCATATATTTCATTTAGATTAGACATGATTGATATGTATTTGATTATGATGATTCTCTGTACCTCTGTATTTGATTATGTATGTACCTGATTGTTGTTTATTTGATTCTGTTGTTGTTTCTGTATTGTAAAGCACTTTGGATCGCCTTGCTGCTGAAGAGTGCTATATAAATAAATTTCACTTTTCACTTACTTTCACTTTCACAAATACAAGAAGGTGTTAAATATTATGAA
Organism: Kryptolebias marmoratus; assembly: GCF_001649575.2. Classification (NCBI taxonomy): domain Eukaryota; kingdom Metazoa; phylum Chordata; class Actinopteri; order Cyprinodontiformes; family Rivulidae; genus Kryptolebias; species Kryptolebias marmoratus. The sequence continues at coordinate 22,777,000 of NC_051453.1, read as the reverse complement.
GTGTTTGGTTTGAAGTGAATGGGGGGCAGATAAGACAGCACCTAAGAATATATACACAGGGTTAATTCGATCAGTATTAGATTATAGAAGCATTGTTTATAATTCAGCTGCAGACACAAAAAAGTTAGATTGTATACAATAATCTAACATAGGTGCAATTAGATCTACTCTTACAACTTCATTATTGGTAGAAATGGGAGAACTGCCACTCAAAATTAAAAGTGCATTAATCACAGCATGATCTTTTGTTTCTTTGAACTCCTTCTATGATCAGCCCCAGGGTTGTCTCTCTTAAGATTCCAGCAGTAGTCAGCCATCATGACAGCATCCCAGCATCCCTGATACCTAGTTTCCATTTATTTTATGTCCTGATGGAATCTCTCTCCCTGTTCGTCACTCAATGATCCCAGATTCTAAGGAAACCGATCCATGTGCGAGAACAAGTAATGCATTTTGACGCTCATGTTGCAACCAAGGTTTTGAAAGCAGTCAACGTATTGGTGACAAGTTTGGGATAGTTGCTGGCCTTGTTGTTGCCAAGAAAGTTCTTCACAACCAGAACAAAAGCCTTCCATGCCTTCAGTTCCACCTCTTTCATTGAGTTTTCAAACTCAGGATCTCTGAGGAGCTGACGAATTTGAGGGCCATCAAAGATGCCAGCTTTCAACTTCTCTATTGTTAAGCCTGGAAAAGCATGGCACAGGTATATGAAGCAGCCACCATCCTTGTCCAGAGCTTTGGTGAACTGTTTAATCAAGCCAAGCTTGATGTGCAGTGGTGGGAAGAGTATCTTGTCTCCGTTTACCAGAGGATTGTTGATGATGTTCTTATATAACGGTATCTGACGGGCGATATAAGGCCGTCAGATACCATTCCCCCAGTTTAACAGGAGGGGAACGGTATCTGATGGGGTGTATAAACTGCTTATGAAATGTTTTTACAATAAAAACATTTTTTTTGTATCATACACATTTTTGGTAGACGTTTTCTGTATTCTGATATTAGCACATTTAATTCCTAAAATAATGATGTTTTTTTTTTTTTTTTTTAATGAGAACTATTTGCCCCTCTAAACAATTCTGTTAATAGATAAGTCATTATTTTTTTAAATTATTTATTGTTTTTTTCCCAAACATTGTCTATATTGTCCATAACAGAGTCTGTATGTGTAGCTATCACGCTAGCAAAACAGTGGGTTAACTTCGCCAAAACAAGTTGTTTGACCTTTCACGGTCTCCGTAGTTCCCTTGCAGCGCGAGCACAGCGTGGCGGTTACGAGCGTTGAACATGAACGCGCTGGAACAGCTTCACACAGCTAGGGGGAACCGTATCTGCTGGGGGAACGCGGCTCGACATAACAAATGTACAGTTTCATGTCTGGATATTACATTGATATCCGATTGTTTTGTAAGTTCATATGAATGGGATATCAGGCAGGTTTCTACATTAGGAAGTGATAATTTTCCTGTGAGCATAATAATAAATGATTGTATAAACAGACAAGAAGATCTAATAATAACAAGATGGTGCTTTAATAAAGCTAATTGGCAAAAATTTAAAATTAATTGTGAGGAAACAAGTCACTTGTTAACATTAGAAGGTAGCATAGAAGAGTGTACCAAGTACTTTGAAAATAATTAATAAACATAATACAGGTTTGTGTGTAGTTATTGTGGAGAGTCAGAAACAGCATTTTTCTAGAATGTAATAAGTATAGAAAGGAAAGAGAGGTGTTAATCAGAGAGTTAAATAAAAATCAAAATAATTTAGATAGAAAAAATTTGCTGCAAAGATCGTCTGAGGATGTAATATTTAATTGCATTTTTAGTTTTCTTAGGAAATCCGGTATTATGGGAAGATTATAGGGATAAGACATCTAATCTATACTCCAGTCTGGAAGGTGGCGGTAATGCACCTATAAGTTGTTAGCAAACCGCCATAAAACAAAAAGAAGAAGAAGGGCTCCGCGAAGCTAAACGGAGTGCAGGATAATCCGAATATTGAATCAGTACTTTTCCTGTCTGGAGTGGAATAAAACAGGACGCTGGCGTCATGAGTACCATGTTTGCGGACACCATTCTTATCGTGTTTATCTCTGTTTGCACAGCGCTGTTAGCCGAAGGTGGGTCTTCGACATGTTTTAACAGCGGCAGAGAAGCGCGTCAGATGTGTCACAAACCACGTTTTTTTAAATTAAAATGCATCCTTGCACAGGCTGACGCCGTGGGGAGGCCATGCTACCGTTATTAGGGTTCACCGAGTTACCAATTTAAGTGTTTTCTGCTCGGTAGAAGCGACTTTATGTTAGCATGGGAAGGCTAACGCTTAGCTTTTGTTTTCCGGTTAAACTTTCAAGATAAAAGTCTGCAATAAAGCTCTGTATTAATGTCCATTAGTTGGAGCAGTCTCCGTTTGTATGTTTTTTGTAGCACCAGTGTTTGTGATTTACATTCCTGTGGGTATTTTCTCGCCCACCGTTTATTAGCTAAATCTCTCATGAATCCCTGGACAAATCTTAATGAAACTTTCAGAAAGTAATCAATGGATGTTCATCTACAGCTGATTAGCTTTTGAAGTCAACCCAATTCAAGAATGCCGCCACAGCTATTTGACATTGGTCAACACAGAATAACTACACATTAATTTGATGAAAGCTCTTGCAAGTTCTTCTGTTTCTTATTGGCAAGCTTTTAGGAGAAAAATTTGGAACAGAACCATCGCCATCGTTCACCTGACCACATGTAGCGCTCAAGGGATTTAAGTTCTATCTGCTGTTTGTCTTCTGATCTTTCCTACAGGCATTACCTGGGTTTTAGTATATCGGACTGAAAAGTACAAGAGACTAAAGGCAGAAGTGGAAAAACAAAGCAAAAAACGTAAGTGGCATAAATGTAGAGCTCAGGATGATATTTGCTCAGTTTGATTCAAGTTTTACAAAGAGCTCTTCTGATTTCAGTTGAAAAAAAAAAAGAAACCATAACTGAGTCTGCTGGACGTCAACAGAAGAAGAAGATTGGTAAGACCCCAGTGGAGGTAGTCCCTGCAATGCTCTCATCATGTTGAAAGCCTTTTGTGTTAAATGATCACTGTGTTACAGAAAGACAGGAAGAGAAACTGAAGAACAACAACAGAGACCTATCTATGGTGAGAGTTTTATTTATAGGGAATTTTCGCCTACTCCTTAAAGGCGAATGCGAACGATAATGTTTTTTGCCTGTGTGTGTGTAGGTATCGATCTGTACCAAAATCTCTCATGAACCACTGGAGGACTTTCAATAAAAGCCTCAGAAAAACAATCATGGGCTATACATTTACAACTGATTAACGTTTGGAGTTAGCTTGATTCAAAATCCTACCATGGCGACTCTATTTTAGCCAACACAAAAATGGCTCTAACTGATACCTCAGTATTTACTGATACTGAGGTAAATTTGATTTGGTAGTAGCTGAGAGTGATTCACAACACATACTCTGAGCACCACATCTCGCAGTATTGCTTGAGATTACACATAACATTATTTTCAGGCTTTGACCAAAACAGAATCAGAATCAGTTTTATTGCCATTGTCAATGAACAGGGTTCACAGACTAGGAATTTCCTTTAGTGTTCAGGTGCAATAGGTATCAAATATAACAATGAAGAAAGACAAAAGGTAATTTTATTTTTATTTTTTTTCAAGGCAAAGATTATAGAGTTACGAGTTCTAACTGTTCAGGAGTCTGACGGCAGAGGGGAAGAAACTGTTCTTATGGCGGGATGTTCTGGTCCGAATGGACCGAAACCTTCTGCCTGAGGGGAGTGGTATGAACAGGCTGCTTGCAGGGTCAGCAGTGAACCGACCTGCTCTCCTCACAGTCCTGGAGACGTATAGGTCATGCAGAGATGGGAGGCTACAGCTGATCACCTTCTCAGCGGAGCGCACAACGCCCTGCAGTCTGTATCTTTCCTTGGCAGTAGCCCCGGCATACCACACCGTGATGGAGGAGCTGAGGATGGACTCGATGATAGCCGTGTAGAATTGCACCATCAGCCTGGCTGGCAGCTTAGCTTTCTTCAGCTGTCGCAGGAAGTACATCCTCTACTGGGCCTTCCTAATAAGGGAGCTGATGGTGGTGCAGAGGAACCGGTAGCAGGCCACAGTGGTGATGGGGGTGTTTTTAAGGGTGAGGGGGGGCAGAGGGGCTTTGGCCTTTCTGAATCATCTCTACTGTTTTCTGGGCATTGAGTTCCAGGTTGTTGCTGCTGCACCAGGTCACCAGCCGGTCCACCTCCCACCTGGAGGCAGACTCATCACCATCCGAGATGAGCCCGATGAGGGTGGTGTCATCCGCAAACTTAATAAGTTTTACAGAGTAGTGGCTGGAGGTGCAACAGTTGGTGTACAAGGAGAAGAGCAGAGGGGAGAGAACACAGCCCTGTGGAGATCCTGTGCTTATAGTCTGTGCGTCGGAGACAACTTTCCCCAGCCGCACCCGCTGACTCCGGTCCGTCAGGAAATCTGTGATCCACCTGCAGGTGGAATCAGGCACGTTGAGCAAAGAAAGCTTGTCCTAGAGCAGAGCAGGAAGGATGGTGTTGAATGCAGAGCTAAAGTCCACAAACAGGATCCTAGCATACGTCCCTGGTGAATCCAGATGCTTCAGAATGAAGTGGAGAGCCAGGTTTATGGTGTCATCTACAGACCTGTTGGCTCTGTAGGCAAACTGCAGAGGGTCCAAGAGGGGGTTGCAGATGGCCTTGAGGTGGGATAAGACCAGACGTTCAAAGGTTTTCATGACTACAGATGTGAGAGCCACAGGCCTGCTACAACAAACAGCTACAACTTTGTCCCTTCCTCAGCTTTGATGTGATCTTAGTCTAAAACTTTGGCATGAAAAGTGTCGGGCAATATGCATTCCTTTAAGGAATACTAGGCCTTTACATACTGTTTGCGTTAAAAGGGTGACAACACAGGTTAAGCCAAAGTTTATTAAAGTGCTATTATTAACTATAAGTCTACATGTTTGTAGGTGCGCATGAAGTCTATGTTCGCCATTGGCTTCTGCTTCACAGCTCTGATGGGCATGTTCAACTCCATGTAAGTTGCATATTTTGTCCAAATATTTTCATTTTTATTTTAAATTCCAACATTAGATGTGAGGGTAACTGAAGGGTTCAGATGGAGACAAGTAATGCAGAGAACAGATATTCTGTGCTGCTGTCAGTGACTTCAGTTCACCACAGTAAGTGGGCTCAGACTTCTGCCTGGTTTTCTGTTTCTACCCAGTTTTGATGGAAGAGTCGTGGCCAAACTGCCGTTTGTGCCACTGTCCTACATCCAGGGGCTGTCTCACCGCAACCTGCTGGGCGAGGACTACACAGACTGCTCCTTTATCTTCCTCTACATCCTCTGCACCATGTCCATCAGACAGGTAACTGAAGCTCTGTTTTCCCAGCCTGATCCAGTAGAACCTGCCTGTGGGAAGAAAAAAGTGAAGAAAGTGGGGCTGTACCATAATTGCTGTTGTCAAATGTCTGAAAGCATGCACAGATGAGTTTCTGTCCAGCAGCAGTTGTAAAACAGAGCTAACAAGTTGCAAGTTAACTACACCATTTGGGAGAAAAAAAAATGTCACTCTCTGTATCCCCTGCTGCAACCTTGAACCCAAGTTTCTGTATATTTTTATATATATATATATATATATATATATATATATATATTATTTATTCAGTTTCGAACCTAACGTCACAAAGTTTTGAGTATGTGTCCATATGAAGTCATATCACAAGAGTCTTTAACACTAAGAACATTTTGCTGCCTGTCTTCCAGAACATTCAAAAGTTGCTTGGCCTTGCACCCTCCAGAGCTGCAACAAAGCAGGCCGGGGGTTTCCTGGGACCTCCTCCTCAAGCAGCAAAGTTTTCCTAATCAGCGTGCCACCATGACACCCTCACTACAGAGCGCGAGTGGAACATTTTGTACTGGAGAAAATGTCTTTATCAGTCACAGCTGTTGCATTGCAACTTGTTTTGATTTCGAGTTTTTGTGTTGTTTTTATTTATCTTAAGAGTTGTCTCCCCAACATTAGAAAATAACTCATTCTTAAAATTCTGTTCATTACCAAAGCAAATAATGTCTGCTGTGTATCAGCTCATGTTAGGGACTGAGATTCAATGTTTGACTGGCACATTAACATGCAGCCCACTTCAGTGTTACTGTATGTTATCGTCTCTACTCAAGCGTCTTACATATTAATAAAGTTTTATGATTACAGTTCATTGTTTTTTTTTTTTTATTATTATTTCTTCTTCCACTTTAGAAAGCCTGAATCCTTCTGCTTTACAATTTTTGTTGTGTGCCCATTCAGTGCTGGTGGTGATTCTCACCCAGGACATGGTAAATTCAGAAAAGGCTCAAAAACAAAACTGGACTTTGTTTCTTTAGTTGAAGACATTTCACTTTGCACCTGGAGAGCTTTCTCAATTTAAAACTGGAGAGTGAAGGGGTCCAAACTTTTAAACTAAGATGTTATGTGAGCTAGATTCACATGCAGATTACCTTCACTCTCCTCACAATAGAGACTCATTAGGGCCTTTTGCCTGACTCACAAATGGGCCACTTTGGTCACATGAATTAAGGTGGTGAGTACAATTAGAAAAAGGCTGAACAGTGGCTTGTTTGCAAGGGTAACAGGCAAGTTGCCTTTTAGAGAGAAGAATCTTTCCCTTACAAATCTACAACAGAATGGCTAAAACAAAAAAATCAAGGTGAAGGGTGATGATTTGGGTTTGATTTGCAGCCAAAGGACCAGGGCACTTGAGCTGACCATGAACCCAGGTGTTGCAATGGTCCAGTCAAAGTCCAGACCTTAACCTGATTGAAATGTAGTGGGACCTTGAGAGATCTGTACAGAAATGAATGTCTGTGAACCTCAATGAACTGAAGCAATAGTGGAAAGAGAATTTGGTCAAAACTGATGTGAGGGATTGATAAAGTCATTCAGAAAAATAGTACTTCAATCAGGTGGTTCTACAGGGTGTGGGATCATGGAGTGTGCTTTTTCATTTTTGCTTTGTTTTTGTTGAATGAATACTGACATGGTGGAATTTGTTGTGTGCAGGGTTGCCAACTATCCTTTAAAATATGAAATTGTCCAATATCTGAAACTAACTGAAGTTGATAAGGAGCACACTTTGTTTCTTATTTTTAAGAGCCATTGTTAATCTGTTTATAGATGATAAATGAAACAGTTTTTTTTTATAAACAGTGCCAAAGTTTCATGTTTTATTTCTGCAGGCAAAAATGCTGAACAAAGAAATATACGTTGCCTACTAAGAAATACTGTATATTGTTTATGCTGCTTTTTGTCTATTAATATTGACAACTTTTTATTTAAAGTGACAGTATATTTCCAACACAGATTAAAGTAATTCCTTTTTCTGTGAAAATGCTATATAAAAAATGACTGCTGAATGACTTTGCTGAAACTGAGTTGTTAAAGCTAAAAGAAGCAAAACACTAGCTGAAAGCTAAAAAGAGCAAAATAATTGCCAGAAGCTCTAATAAGCAGAAGACTAGCTAAAAGCTTAAAGGAGCAAGATACTAATTAAAAAAAGAAAAACAGTTACAAGCCAAACGTAGCAAAATGCAAGCTAAAATCAAAGAAAAGTAGCAAAAAACTAGCTAAAAGCTAAAACAAAAGGCAAGCAAAACTATCAAAATGCTAGCTAAATCTTAAAAGTAGCAAAATGCTAGTTAAAACCTGAAAGTAGTAAAACTTGAGTCTGAGTATTGCTTTTATTTTATTTGATTCACTTTCCAAACTTGAGCCTGTAAATGTTTATTATTAATGTTTATGATTAATAGATATTTGGAGAGCCAAACATCAACAAGACAGTACATTTACCTGAAGTAATAAAATCTACCACAAGACTAGGATAGACTTTCATTTAATCTCAGCGACTGTAAACAAGGATGATGTGATTGTTAATTTTCTACCTACCCCTCCTTATGAACCATAAAGCCATTAACTTAATTATTACATTTGCAGACAATAAATATTTTCCCATCTCACTCTCTTACTGGAAAATGAAAAGCTCTTTACTACAACACAAAGAAGTCACTACAAAAATAACAAACTTATTTAAATTCTTCTGGAATAAAGCCAAAATGGAAAATAGGTTTGGCTCTAATTGGGAACTTTTTAAATTTGAACCTGATAAAATTAATGACTCTATTACAGATGACTTTGATTATATAGCCATGTACTGCTGTGCCTTTTATGAAAATGTATACCGTTCCAACATATGCCAAGATTCAATTGTTTTTTTTTAACATCTTGGAAGTTAAACCAATCTCTAACACAGAACAGAAACAATGTTATGGCCCAGTCACCATACAGGAAATTGTAGATGCTGTCATTCATTTTAAAATGAACAAATCTCCGGACACTGATGGACTTGTTGCAGAATTTTATACATATTTTTTATATTTGTTCTAATAGAGGTATTTACTGAAAGTACAGAAGAAGGCTCCCTGCTAACAACCCTTAAACAAGGATTAAACACTCTCATACCAAAACCAAAAAAGAGCCATTATTTCTTGATAACTGGTGCCTCATTTGTCCTCTCCATCATGATTACAAAATATTAGCCTTGCTCATTACTAGAAGGCTCAAATTAATTTTACATTCAGTTATTGATGAAACACAATCAAGTTGTATGAAAAATAAATGCCACAAAAAATGTAAGACATGCTTTGGATAGCTTAGACTACCCTAAATTTCAAAAGTTCAAGTTCAAAAATACTTTATTAATCCCAAAGGGAAATTAAATGTTGTTGTAGCTCATAATCCTGCTTTTGTTAAAGAGTTGTTATAGATGTTGATGGCTGTGGGCAGGAAGGGTCTCTTGTAGCAGTCTGTCTCGATATGTTCTCGGTCCTGGTGTCTTAAAAAAAAAACACCAGGTAAGCCTTGCTGGCCTCCTGCAGAGCCATGATGGCCAAGCTCTGGAAGCACAGGTCGGTTTTAAAGTCCTGAGTGATCTGGACCAGGTGCTGAAAGAGCAGCTTCCGGATGAGCAGCTTGGTGGACTTCTGATAGTGGTGGATCTCCCTGAGAGCCACAGTACCGGACCTGTAAAAGTGAGGCTTCTTCACTCTGCTGGTGGCCGGGATGTTCTTGCAGGCAGTTTTGGTGGCGAGCTGCTTCCTGGGAGCTGTACCTCCGGTGAGTTTACAGGCGGTCTGCTTGGTTCTGGCCATGACTGGACTTCAGGGTTCTTTACGTTTAACACTGAATAGTGAAATATGTTAATCAGCTGCTCCCGATTGTGATAAAAAGCCACCTTGTTGTTATGTTTATGCATCATAACAAAATGTCCAAAAGTAAAAAGGTTTCAGTAAAAATCCTTCCAGCTCCACAGCACTGAATACCAGAGGAAATAATTATCCAAAAAAGTGAATTACCTCAAGAAAAAAAGAGGAATAAAGATTTCAAAAGCAATATCTCAGAATAAAAGTACTCCAACATGCATCCACCTTGAGCAATTCTAGAAGTCAGATTATTTTGTAGATAATAATGGTTTTATCTTATTCTTAGACTTTTATAAAGTATTTAATACAGCTCAACATGGTTTTATATTCCAAAGTCTTGAGAAGTTTGGATTTGGTAAATATTTTACTTCTGTTTTTAAAACTTCCAAAGCAATAACAACTTTCTTTGCTCCAACACATCCGATTTGAATCAATGGGTGATTAACAGGCTTTTGCAGAACATGAAGAGGTAATTTAACCACTGAATCAGGTGTGGATAAGACGATCAATAATCCCAAAAGAGGCCAAATATACGATAATTTGACCATTCCATGAATGTGTGGTTGTAATCAGTTGTAATCAGCCTGCCGCAACCATAGACATGAATACGTGGACCCCTGGTTAAGTGGGCTGGCCCGTGGCAGCGATACGTCAGCGCGTCCGCCATATTGGATGTGGCAGACCTGCCCTTTAACTAATACGAGGAAACGGACTAAACTTCATAAAGCACCATTCTACAAAGTGTTTTAAGTCAATGCCTGTTTTTTACACACACTAATATATTTGGAAAACAGACACCAAAGACAACATTTGTAACTTTTAACACGATTACTAAAAATGTTTACTCCTTAGATTTTTATGGTAAGCACCAAACCAACATGCATTCATTTGAGTGTTTAGAGCTACTAACATGTGTAACACTATTACTGTGGTGATAAGTATAGAAATATTCATTTAACATTTAATCTGTGTCTGTCATAACCACATCCTGAAATGTAGATGCAATGTAGATTTTCTGAATAAAGAGAGCAGAAACATTCACATTTAACTGATTTTGATTAATCATTTTTATAATCAAATTTATTAACATATATACACTAATATATTTATACAGGGGGTGGGGGGTATTAAACATTTATCTATATGGGGGCTTTAATTAACCTATATACATTTATATGCACACACAATATACATACATATATCCACACATATATATACATATATACATAGTTTGTGTGTGTGAATGTGTGCAAGTTAAAAACCTTGGAAAAGAATATTCTTACACAGCCTTTTCCGTGTGTTGCCACTCTGCAACTTCAGAGTGTTCAGTTTGGCAATGTGGTGCAGCCTCAGTTTGTGGAAGACAGACACAACTAGTGACATCAGCACAAAATGGTGGTTGTCAATTCCAAATTGTGTTTCTTGCCCCCCCAGAGAAAACACATCTTCAGAACCAATGTCAGCTCGGACAAACTGACAGATCAAGGCCACTTTGACAGCTTGCCCTGACCTTGTCTGACGAAAGAAACGCTCAGCTGATCTGACCACCTTTACTGTGCCCTCAGAAGGAATCATCAGCCCTCCTTTGTTTTTTAGTGTGAGCAAGTGGTAGCTCTGATCAAATGATGCAGATACTGCATCAGTCACCAAACTTCCACGGCACACATCACAGGACAGCTTTTTAAGAATCTGGTGAACAACAAACCCTGAAATGTACACCAGTGCATTATCCACAAGACCACCAAAGCGGGTTGGTAAATAGCTGTGATCACAAATTAAAGCAGGAATGTTTGCAAAAGGGGATGGAAGCTCTTCTGTTTCTTCTGCTGCTGGAGAAGAGGCCATCTCAAAAGCAGACAGGGACACAGTCTCATCCATGTCATTTTTGTGAACCCTGAAGGCATCTGTTTCCGGAAACAGATGCACGATTGGCTGGAATTTTCAGCCAATCATGCTTTTATAAATGTGAGCTACGAGTGACGTGTATGCGTTTGCCTCAGAACAACGGCCATGATTGGCTGAATAGTGTGCTGCGCCCATGAGTGAGGAAAAAAAAAAAAAAAAAAAAAAAAAAAAAAAAAGAAACGAAAAAGAAGTAGAACCGGTCTGGAAAAAGAAGCGCTGAGTGCCTGTCAGACTCTGTTCAAAACTAAAGTGACTTTAGCGCATCAATAGACTTGTTATTTTGGTTATGACGGGTGTATGATAATTTCCCTCAAAACACGATAATTTTATGTCTCTGGTACGACAATCCTACATTTCTCACCTGGCAACACTGTTGGAAGCTGAACTAGTGTGTTTTTGTGGACTTGAAATTAGAGTTGAATCATTTTAGAACCCGGTAGGGACCAGCTCATGGTAGAAAAGCCCAGTAAAAGAGGGCGGCCCTTGTGTCAGGAGGTGTGTCCCGGCTGCTTTAAAGGGGCAAACGTGACTCCGCTTCCATCTTGGATCGACTCTGTGTAAAACCAGAAACGGTAAAGTTGTTTTGTTTTTCCCCCATTTTTTTCTAACTTTGCCCCCACTGTGTAATTTATCAGCTGCACGCGCTTTCCGGCCTCGTGTTGCTGCGCGAGCCATTCGGTAACAGACGGTTAGAGCTGTTTTTAAAATATGTTTTTCTTACCGGTAGGGTTTTGTTTTAGACCCTGTTCGTCTGAAAATGGCCCAGTCATTCCTGGACGCGATGCCCGGAGCCCTCACCGGGACCGTGGTGGTCTCGGACCCTCTGAACTTCTGGGCTGGAAAGCGGGTCAAACCCCGGCAGGAGAAAAACGCCGAGCCCGTGTTTGAGCCTGCGACTGGTGAGTACGTTACTGCCTGCTTTTAGTCACCATTCTTCATGTCAAAACCTGCATTAAAGTAGTTTAGAAACATTTAAGTGAATAACTTATTGCCTTTATGTTTACATCCGGGGCTTAAAACTTCAAATCTATCTGTTGGCTTTTTGTCCATGTTCTCATGTGTCCATCTGTAAACAAAATATCTCCTGAACAACTGGATGAACACTCATGAGACTCTTAGAAAATAACCATTGGTTATACCTCTCCAGCTGATTAACTTTTAGAACCAATCCAATTCATGATGGCTGCCACAGTCAACACAACCTAAAAAGCACAGAAATGGCTATGATTTAAACAATTTTACAGATATCAAATTTGGCGTGGTAGTAGACAAGAGTCGTTTTCCAACATGTACTGATCGCACACGCGCTTTACTTTAAACTTCAGCATTAACTGTTGGAGTCAAGCTTGTCTGTCTGATGGCAAAATATCCCATGAACAAGTGGATGAGTTTTAAAGAAACCTTTGAAAACTAATCATTGGATGTACAGCTCCAACTAACAAACACGTGGAGGCAACCTGATTCAAGATGGCTTTCATAGCTAATTGCCATTAGCCAGCCCAAAACTGGCTATAAGGCAGATATTTTACAGAAATTTGATGTGCCGATAGCTCAGTCCTCCTAAGCATATACCGTGAGATGTTATATATTTAAAGTTTGATCAAAATGGCTGCAACTCTTGCCATTTCTTAATGATCCTTGTCATTAACTCTGGCATGAAAGGCAGCGGGCGATATGTATTCCTTCAAGGAATCCTAGGCCTTCACTTAAACTTTTTTTTTAAACATCAGTAACCTGTAGAGATTTTTTTTATTTTTTTCCAGGCCGCGTCCTGTGTCAGATGGTGCCCTGTGGGGCTGAGGAAGTGGATGAAGCCATACAGAGCGCACACTCTGCCTACCTAAAATGGAGCAAGCTGGCCGGCATGGAGCGGGCTCGGATTATGCTTGAGGCGGCCCGTATCATCAGAGTGAGGCGATCACACGTGGCCATGTGCTGAAAGTGCTCCAGTTTGTCTGTCGTGATTGTGTAACACAAATTAGAGCTGACTGTTGCAGGAATACGGAAAGGCGTTAGTTGCTCATTAACAGCTCAGCTCTGCCCTCAGTGTCTGCTTCCATTTGTGCAAACTCCTTTTAGTGCCTCTGTTAGTTGACACACAGAGGAATCCGTATTCTAAAGATTTACACATGATAACAATACATTTGATTGATTTATTTTTACTGTCTTCTATTCCCTTTTTTAATTGTTTCTTTTAAAATCAGGAAAAAAAGGAGAAAATTGCAAAGCTTGAAGTGATCAACAATGGCAAGTCCATCACTGAAGCTCTTGTGGATATTGACATAGCCTGGCAGTGCATTGAGTACTACGCTGGCCTGGCTGGTACACTTGCAGGTGGGTACACTGACATACTTTGTGCTAAATGTTTTCCAAATGTTTAAAACCATAGCTTGGTATCACCCACTGCCAAAGGGCAATACCGCTTTTACCTTTATTTGTGTGTCCATTTGTCAGTCCAGTTCAAGATGGCCGGCACAGCTAAGCAACCATAGCAAACACAAAAATGTCAGCGTCAGCCCAGTTTGTCTGTTAGCAAAATATCTCCTAGACCACTGGACAGAGTTTAATGAAATTCTCAAAGTAATCATTAGATGTACATTTACGACTGATAAACTTTTGGAGTTGCCTCAGTTCAAGATGGCAGCCATAGCTAATTAACCTTAGCTTACACAAAATTGACTATAACCCAGTTTTAAAAAGATTATGTTAAAATGTGGTGTGGTAGTAGGTGAGGTTTTTTTTTTTTTTAACACATTCTAAATCCTAACAAATCTCACTATATCTCATAGGATTTGATAGAGCCTTGTAAATGATATGCACAAAGGCTTTAGCTTCATCCCTTCTCATGAGACGATTTTATTTTTAACGCTCTGACACAACAATCAGTGGGCGATATGCGCTCCTTCAAAAAAACGCCAGGTCTTTAATTGTTTTGAACATTGATTCGTTTTTGTCACTGGTTGCAGGTCAGCACATCCAGCTTCCTGGCGGAGCATTTGCATACACCAGGAGGGAGCCCCTTGGTGTGTGTGCAGGAATCGGTGCATGGAACTACCCCTTTCAGATTGCTGCGTGGAAGTCTGCTCCTGCTCTGGCTTGTGGTCAGTGTGTAGCTGTGTGTAAAGTTTCATCCATTTTCAAGTGTCAGCAAGAATTCCTCAGGTTTCCAGAATATTGTTCTTCTTTGGCCTCCAAAGTGAAGTGTGGATGAAGTCACACCTGAGCTTACTCTGTTCTACGTACAAAAATCAAAAACAAACTTTAATTTTGCTCAATAACTAGTGTAGGTATTTTTTTTAACCTGAGAATCCTGCTGAAAAAGTTTCTTTGACTTCTGAAATTCAAGAAGAGCCGGAGAAATGTCTTTTTCTGGTAAAATGCGATGAATGAGCTGAACATTGTAATATATGAATACAATAGCACAAATGATGCAGAAGTAGTTGTATTACAAAAAAAATGTACAGAAAAATAAACAGGAAAGCAACTGTGTGAATTCTGACTCGGCATTCACACAATAAATTCAGATGGAATGAACCTGTGGGGTTAAATTGCGGTTGTTTTTGGTAGGTAATGCCATGGTATTCAAGCCCTCCCCCATGACTCCTGTGACTGCTGTGATCTTGGCTGAGGTCTACAAAGAGGCAGGGGTGCCTGATGGACTCTTTTGTGTGGTCCAAGGAGGAGCAGAAACGGGCACTTTGCTCTGCCATCACCCAAATGTCGCTAAAGTCTCCTTTACTGGCAGTGTTCCAACTGGCAAGAAGGTATAAAGATTATAACTAATGCATTACAGTACAAATCAGGACAAGCTTTAAAAAGCCACATGCTTTGTACCAGGTCCTAAAATTAGAGTGAAAAAAACCACACTTGTTGTTTTTACCTCTCAGGTAATGGAAATGTCTGCAAAAGGGGTGAAGCAGGTGACTCTGGAGCTCGGAGGAAAGTCTCCCCTTATTATTTTCAAAGACTGCGATCTGAAGAACGCAGTGAGAGGGGCACTCATGGCCAACTTCCTGACGCAGGGGCAGGTGGGCTGGAAAGACTCAGTCACATTTGTGTCGCGTAATTCAGCTCATGCAGTACCAGGATCAGTCTCTGGGGAACTTTGTCTTAAATGTGTAGGTTTGTTGTAATGGAACCAGAGTGTTTGTCCAAAGGGAGATCATGCCACAGTTCCTGGAAGAAGTGGTCAAGAGGACCAAAGCCATCCTTGTGGGTGACCCCCTGCTCGACAGCACCCGAATGGGTGCGCTGATCACCAAGCCCCAACTGGTGAAAGTGCTGGGGTTTATCAGTCAGGCCAAGGAGCAGGTGTGTTTACTGTCCACCGTGAGCTTAAAATGCAGTGATGGACCTCCATAACACTTTGATTTGACCACACAATAAGTTTAAAGAGTTGATTTCTTATGGTTATGCATATGTTTGTTTTTTCAGGGAGCCAAGGTGCTTTGTGGAGGAGAGCCTTTGGTCCTTGATGACCCCAAACTGAAGGGGGGTTATTATATGTCACCCTGTGTACTTGGTATGTCTGGGAGCATTCACTTGCACCTGCATCAGTCTTTGTCCTCCTGTCCGTTGTGCGTCACATCCATTTTGTTTACAGATAACTGCAGAGATGACATGACCTGCGTGAAGGAGGAGATTTTTGGTCCGGTCATGTCCGTCCTGCCTTTTGATACAGAGGAGGAAGTGATCAAGAGGGCCAACAACACCACCTTTGGATTGGCCTCTGGAGTCTTCACTCGGTAAGCAGTCTTTACTCAGCACTGTGGTGCAGCTACCCATAAACGCGGTGCTTTGCTTTTGAAGATAAGGAGTTCACTGCTTTCTCTTGGTGGCATTTTACAATTTGCACTGCTGTCAAAGAGTTCCAAGGATTGTTGTGCAATGGGTTTGAATCCAGAGAATTGTTTTGTTAATCTTTTACCACATGAAATGGGTTCTTTTTCTCTGCCTGCAGGGATATATCTCGAGCACACCGCGTTGCAGAGAAGCTGGAGGCGGGGACCTGCTTCATCAACAACTACAACATCAGCCCTGTAGAAGTGCCCTTTGGAGGCTATAAGATGTCAGGTAGGGTGTTTGACGGTTTTAAATGGTCAGAAGAACTTATATGGGGTTGTGCTCTTGAGTGAAAGGAAGCTCAGTTTAACTGTATCTCATGTGTGATGTGACAGGCTTCGGCAGAGAGAATGGCCAGGTTACCATTGAATACTACTCCCAGCTGAAGACGGTGGTTGTGGAAATGGGTGACGTGGAGGAATACTTCTAAACTTGTCACTTTTAGTCATTTAAACACAATCAGAGCTGTTAATGACTTCTTTTGCTTCTACCTTTATTTGTGCCAAGGGAGTATAGAACCCTCTCCTTTCTGCATTTTCTGAAATTCCATACAGTAGGACCTGAGGTTAGATTTTCTGGCTCCCCACACAATTCTGTACCATCTGTGTCTAACATAACTTTGAAGCCAGTAAATGTAGGCTGATAACGATGTCAAAGTAAAGATGCACTGAGAGAACCGAAAGCCTTAATCTGTAATCCTGCTTGTAGTGATTGCAGTCAGTTAGAACAAAACAGCTGCCATTTTGCTTCAACTAAAATACTGATGGATTTTTCTTATCAAAATAAAAATATTTTGGAGGCAATGTTTTTCTCCTTGTAGTCTCATTATACAGTGTATTTTATATATAGTATGTCTCAGAATGTACCTATTTTTATGTAATATATTTATTTTTTGCAATTAATTTTTATTTTATGTTTTACATCCACAAGAACATTTAGAGTACAGCATAATTACAATAGGTGGAATAAGACATCAACGTAGAAAGATTTGTGTAAATACACTTTCACATTGGTGAGGTGCTTTGCATTAACCCTTTATGGTTGAATGTGGGCATGTGGAGGGCAGAACCTGAGGTGGTACCTTGTGCAGAAACTTTTAGGTACAGGTGTAATTTATAAAGTGTACGCACACCAGCAAGCAATCAATAAATCGATTTTTTTTTTTTTTTTGTGTACACCATTTTCATCTTTTGGGCATACGCACACTTTTCGAATGAATCCTACGCAACCTTTTATAAATGAGACCCCTGGTGTACTGTCTCAGTTGGTTTCATAAACACTAGTGATGGGTAGATGGGGTGTCATGAAGCATTTCAGCACATTGCCAAACTGTATTGATACTGTTTCACTGAATACTGACGCCTGCTGGACCTTAAAAATCTCTACAGGCATCCTAGTTGACAGACTCAACTGACATTGATGTGATGATCTAGTATATACAATAATATAATTTATGTCATTGTATTTTATATTGTGTTATTTCACATCTTCATTTAAATTGTAATAACTTTGATATTTTTTGATAGTCAATAAATAATATGTGTATCATAATTAATACTAATTAATTATCAATTAAGCAACTGTGAGTAGGTTGTAGAATGGCTGTATACCTGAGTTTATCCTGGGTATATCTGGGACTTCATTCTCATGCCTGGCCCTATAATGCCTCCAGTGGCGGTTCCTGATATAGGTGACATGGGCAGCTGCCCATGGTGGCTTATCATCTATGGCTGCATGCCCCCCACCCCACTGATAACAATCACTGCAGCAGTGCCTAGGGCACCACTACTCCACTTGTGGGGGAATGTGCGCCCTCTGCCTGCTGTGTGGTGCATGTAGCTTTCTGCCATGGTCACACAGCAGGCAGAGGGTGCCCATCCCCCCAAAGGTGGAGTAGTGTGTAAGGTGCTGCTGCAGAGATTCCTCTTTCTGTAGGTGGTGTGTGTGTGTGCGCTAAGGGATGGGGTGGGGAGGGGGCTTTTCTGAATGGTGTTCGCCCAGGGCCAAACAGGCTAGGACCGCCCCTGATGCCTCAGCACTGAGGAGGTTTTAAATAGGAAAGTTCTGTCGAACAAATGCAACATTTAACCTGCAGAAAATAATATGAATAGTAAACTAAGTCACTTTGAAATTAATTTTAATTCAGATAGATCAAGTGGAAACTCTGACAAGAACAGGATAAAACAAATGCAATATGAAATCAAAATTGTCCACGCTGCGTCCAGTCCGCTTTGTTCTCGCCTGCCTGGTCCACGCCAGCCTCACCCAAACCGGCTTTATTCTTGCCGGCTTGGTCTTGGTCCAGGCCATCCCCCAGAACTCTTGCTCCGCCAAGGGCGGCGTCTCGGCCGCCCGCCCGCCCAATCTCTTGCTCCGCCGAGGGTGGTGTCCCAGCCGCCCGCTCGATCTCTTGCTCCGCCGAGGATGGCGGACGGCATCCTTTACCTCAGGTACAGCATGTTAAATCTTTGTCTAAATGTTTATTACCACTGTGTGAAATGTTCTAAAGATGGGTACAGGCGATTACGCTCTTGTACTAGACACGGTGGAGGTTGAGAAGGGTCTTTTTGGGTCTTCCTTTCTTTGGATTTAATAATTTGGTCTTGTCTAATTTTTGCATTTTGTAACCACAATTTGGCACATTCGATTTCAGATTGAATTTCCTCTTTTTTCTTTCCCTTTTTTAGTAGTGCTTTAGTCTCCAGAATCTGTAAGAAATTCTGCCATGTGTCCACTTTCAATGTACCATTAATCTGATATTTTTTATTCCACTCATCCAGGTACTTAGTGCAGCCTAGATGTTTTCTCTCCATAAATTTAAGATCGCCTTCTAATGTTTTACTGGTCTTGTTTCCCATTTTTTCTAATGAAGGAAAGCAAAGAGAAACAAAAACAAAAAGGAACCTTAGTCTAATTTTTTGACCTAATTATTTATTTGTCTAGGCTAATTTTATTGCTACTTTTATGTGTGTACACTGATAATTTATTTATAAAAAAAGGTTATAGTTTTATTTATTTAGCTCAGTGGCACAAACTTCAAGGCTTGATTTTGGAGTTGTTAGTATTTCAAAAAATGCCACAAGCACACACACTCTCACAGCACAACGCACAACGCTGCAATCACTCACAGTCGCAGCCAAACGCAACCAAAACGCAGGCAAAACACAGCCAGTCATACAAAGTTATAGTCATTCATCTCACACGTTTGCAGCCAAACGCATGGATTACAGGCTCATCGACGACTGGATCACCTGGGACATTTTCCTCACCTCCTCCACGCAGTTTGACGCCTCCTGGACCTGTAAGAAACAGAGACATTATTCACTCGCTCCGCCTGATTTCACTTATCATATTTGGTACGCGAGACTCACCCTGCTCCTCTTGCTTTTCAGACCGCTCCCGAACCTGGCTCACTGTATATATTGCTGCACCTGTAAATAAACTCACTTACCTTAGTTATGCCTCCGTGTCTGGTTTTGGTCTCGCTCTTGGACAAACATTTCCTGGGTTCTTGTCAGTTAAAGACTTGTTGGTAAATTAACTGGTTGTTGTTGGATAATTAATGATCTAAATAACATTCAACCCGAATGTTATTTATATAAAAGCGAAATACCACTTCAGGCGGAGAAAACCGCCTGAATAATAAAAATATTACAACAGTTCACTGCAAACCCATATGATGCACTCGATCCACTACAGATTACATGCAGTCTAACACCAATTAGGTGTTGTGATGAGA
>NC_051453.1:22754149-22756966 GCF_001649575.2 Kryptolebias marmoratus | reverse complement strand
GCTTAGCATAGCATTGGAACAATTTATATCCCCGACAAAAACCTTTCTAAAACCACAAAAATCACTGCCTTCATCAGAATATCCTACCTGTTAAATATAAGCGGGTAGCCAGCCACTATGGTTGGTGGACAAAATTTTTAATTTCCACCCCTGACCAAGCTAGACACCTACACATGTGGCCAAAATGGTTGGTAGCTCTTGTTTAATGAAAGAAAAACCCACAATGGTCACAGAAATAACTAGAATCTGACAAATAGAATAATAAATAGAAATTCTATGAAAATGAACAAATGAAAGTCTGACATTCCTTTTCAACCATGCTTCAACAGAATAAAAAAAAACATAAAACTCATGAAAAAGGCCTGCACAGAAATGATGGTGCCCTTAACTTAATATTTTGTTGCACCTTTTGAGGCAATCACTGCAGTCAAACGATTCCTGTGTAGGGTCACACGTCAGTTTGGATTATTTTTGCATTAACAGCCTAATGCAAAAATGGACTGTTTCACCTAAACTAAAAACCCCCAGTGTTTTGAGAAGAAACCCAGATGGCTCTCTGATCTTATCAAGAGGACAGAAACAGACCCCTTTCACAGCAGACTAACCGTCCTGTACCGTTCCGTACCGTCCTGTTCTGGCACCCGTGGAAAAGGGGCATAAAAGAATGCATACACTAATCACTGTTGTTGACTCTAAACAGGATTTACACCCCCTTCTCAGACCTGTCACTTGAAAGACGAAACCGAGGTGTCAATAGTAGTACTTTGGAAGAAATTTACATTCTGAGAAAAGAACAACCACACCCTACTTCAGAGTAACACATACAAATGTCCTTCTGCTTTGATGCACGTCAAAGTCCTCTCAGTCTCCTCACTGGAGCGTGTTATGCAGATAAATGTTTTACACACACTTCTTGAGAAAATGTGTCACAAGTAAAAAGGTTAGACATGATGCATTACTAAGTGCTGAAAAAACTAACTTTTTCAAATTATTATTTGAGTTCATCAGCAACAATTTTTACAGATAAAACATAACTGACTGGGCTGCAGATTGTCTAGTGTAGGATTTCCTGCATTTATGCCTCTTAGAATTTGTACTTTTGAGTAAATAATTTAGTTTTGTTTGATTTGATGTGTCAGAATTTTACATTCATTATAAAGAACAAAAGGTCAGCAGCACAGATATGGTGTTTATTTTAAACACTGATCTTGTATTTTCTCTAATATATGTTTTTTTTAGTTTAATTGGAAACTGTTCTTGGTTTGCTAATGTGAAAATGAAGAAACTGCCACAGTTTATTGATTTTGTTTGTTTTTTTATTGTTTTTTAAAGCAAAATAGAGATTAAATAGGCTGTTTAACTATTGTTCATAGTCTGTGTAAATACACTGTTTTTGGTGNGGGGGGGGGGGGGATAATGTGGGCAGTAATAAGGTAATAATTTGAAGATGCACATCCAATGATTACTTTTTGAGAGCTGCATTGAAATAATCTCTCTCCTGTGGTTAAAGAGGTATTTTGCTAACAGACAGAGTTGATGCCAACATTAATGCAAAGGTTTCAAGCAAAAATTGTTTTACTTTCTGAAAGTAAAATCTGTTTAGTGGTTTGTGAGATAGTTTGTTAACAATACAGACAAAGGAGTACACACACACACAGAGGGGCAAAAACTTTATTGCATTGCCTTTGGCGACGGACAATAAAAGCAGAGCGTTACTGTAGCAACTTGGCCGCACCATCAATGATCTTAGGCCATCATGTCTTTTCTAATGTTTGCTTTTTGGTCAGCAGGCTGAAAAATATACTTTAAGTGCTTACAGAACATGGAAGCGCTTGCAGTATTTCATGAGACTGTGCTTAACGTCATTTACATAGTTTGACCAAAACAGCTATGACCACCTCCTTTCATCAAAAAAATGATCTTAGTTTAAAACTTTGGTATAAAAGGCGGCAGGTGATATGCTTTCCCTAAAGGAATGCTACGACTTTAACGTTATTATTGCAAAGGCACTGCTGGGTGTAACTGTTAAACTCAAAGGGGATCTTGTGTTGTTGGTTGAGCTGCACATGTTTGTAAAAGCTCAACAAGGTTCACAGCCCTCACTGATTCTGCACATTTTAGTCAATTATAAACCAGACGAGAAAACCACTGGTTGCTAGCAACTGAAACACAGCAGGTAGTAAAATATAAATGGTGTTAGTTTTGTGTAATAACTGACCTGAGTGTGGAAATGACCAGCACATATTCTTACTTTGTTTTCTTGATCTGTACAATATGTATATTGTTTTAGATCAAGGTGGTTGTAATATAAATTTGTGCTTAATGTAAAGTGAGCAGAGCTTTTTTCTCTGGTCTTATGTCTCACCACTTCATTGAGTTTTACAAAACATTGTGTAATCGACAGTCATGGATTGTACTTCAAAAAGCCAAATTCTTTTAACATTTATTTCTGAGGAATAGAAGCTAAGGTTTATTCTGTTATACTATCATTAAATTAGAAATGTTGTGTTGCATTTCTTATTAATCTGTTATTTAGGAGTATAAAATACTTACAACACATTGTGACAGTAATGATATAGCACAATATAGGTATGTTTACATGTTACCTGGTAATTAATAAGTATATACCTGCTAATTATAGGGGACATACCTGGTACTTATCAGGTATGTAGTTGACAGGATGTGAGCAAACGTAGTGGGCGAGAACAAAATTTCTCAAACAGCTAACAAAACCTGAGTTGCTTTTCCACATTTTTGGACACATTTAACAGATACCTTACTGTGTAAATGTTTTAAGCAACCAATTATATTTTTATT
>NC_051453.1:22740531-22752174 GCF_001649575.2 Kryptolebias marmoratus | reverse complement strand
ACTGTAAAATGATATAAAGCTATTAGCATAAATAATACAGCTTGCTAGCATCAGTGTAGCTTTGTGATTGAACTGCTGCTGTATATTACTGCGTTCACACAAAACAGTGACCACCATCTATTTAATGAAAGAAGAGAATCTGTGTTTAGGTTTATGTTGGGTGATTGCAGCTGTAGCTGGTTTATAATCTGATCCGGTCACATCAGGAGCTACAAACTGACTCAAAGCTAAGTTTCAGTGAAGCTGTGGTCTGTTTCTAGGCTGCTTAGTTTTTTCTATCCCATATCAAACCAACTGAATAAAGCTGCATATGAACATTTCATCTTCATATAAAAAAAATGTTTTATAGAGCAATTAAAATATTATTAAAATGTTATTTTTGACATCTGATTGTCTAAAAGACAACAGCAGCTGATTCCTAGTCTTCTGTGTGGTCACTTCTATTTCAGTCAAAATTTATTGTAGAAAATGTATCAGTCAGTAGGACACAGTTTAACCTCCAACCAGATATTTTACAGATACAGGGAGACGTCCTTATTTTAAAATAAAGCTAACTCAAACTGAATTGTCAATGTAAGTTATTGTTAAATATCCTGAACTGAGCTGTAATTAGTGTCACATTGGTAAGCAACTTATCAGATGTATTTAATATCTGTTTATATATTTTTTCAGGGAATTCTAAGTGTGGTGATCTGGGAGTTACTTCCTGGTGGGCGTTCCAGTTTCTCCTACGGGCGGAGTCATCGGGGCATCCACACCTCCAGACGATGTGTGCCATCAGCGAGGCAGTGTAGATCAGACCAGCGCTGGAGCATTGCTTACCTGTTGTCATGAGCGGGGTGGAAGGAGGCGAACCCTGAGCGCAGACTCATGGTGATAAAGAAAAACTAATTTATTTAGAAATAAAAGGCAAACTCAAAACAAAGGCTGACGTGGCAGCAAAACCTAAACTAAATGCAAAAACATTTACTAACTAAACAAAACCTGAACAGACCTGAAACCAGAGATGAATCAAAGGGAGACGACGAGGCACGAGCAAAAAGGGACAGCACATCAGGGAGACAAGAGTATGACAATGAACCAGCAGAGAAGTAGAGAATGTGACCGGGTATTAAAGGCAGAGGGTGATTAGTGGAAGTGGGCACAGGTGAGATGATTATGGAGCTAGAGGCAGGTGTAGATGGGTGAGAAAAGGGAAGAGAGAGAGTGACTGAGGAGAAGTGAATGGTGGCTGAGGGACAGGAAAGAGACAACTAAATAACAAACAAACTCGAACTGAAATATGAAGACAAAACAAAATACAAAAACCCAGATCCTAACACCTGTGTGGTAAAATCTCTGAGCCTTTTGTTATCTTCTTTGCTTAAAGGAGTTCCTTACCTGTGTTTTTTGTGCTCCACTAGAATACCTGTTTTTTCCTGGAGATCCAGTCTGGTCCGTATGCCTGCTCTCCCCTGAGCCAAGCTCTTTTGTGCCACTTGCTTGACTGGCTCAGGCAAGTGGCACAAAAGAGCCACTTGCCTGAGCCAGTCTGCCTTGTTGTCGTCGTCATCTGCCTTTCTGTGAGAAACACTTACCTCCTTCATCAGTCTTTGCCGGATCCAACCTTCTTCTGAGTAAGCAAGACAATCTCCTGGAACTACTTCATGTTTTACCTATCTCAAGCCTCTTCCTATTTACTCGTCCTCCAACTTACCTTCTGCCTTCTCTTACAGATCTGAGTGCCAGTACCTGTGTTATCTGCACTGTAAATAAACTCACTTCACGTACGTTTAGTCTCCTGTGGTCTGTCAGTTGCTGAGCCGCTTCCTTCTTCGACGTTGTTTAAACCTGACACTAAGTGCTTCCAATATTCTTTTGATTATTTTAGCATGTACAATATTTATTTTCAGGTGGGAATAAATGCTGGGATTTTGTTTAATGAAATTAATGCATAATTATTAACTTATTGATGTACATTTTCCCCTTTGTTTTTGAGATATGGAGAAAATACAGGACTTGGTGTCTGTCAGTCATTAATTCTCCTTCAGCCTCACCTCCAGGCTTCAGTTTCTGTTCTAGACCTTTGTTGGATCCAACAGCTTTTCTATTTCTGGTCATGTCTGCTGTTTTGAAAAACAAACATATTTTTAAAGTGGTATACAGATTCATAAATTTTTTTAAACAGTGATTTACAGTTGTTGTAAGACAGTTTAACCAACCTTTTCCTGGTGGCCTTCACTTCTGAACTGGAGCTGATCTACTTCCTCAGCTAATTGTACTAATTGGGGTTTCTTTAATGCTTTAGCTTTAAATTAGTTTATAAATGAGGATCACATCATCTGTCTCGACATTTTCTGTGTCTGTATTGCTAACATTCAGATATTTCTGTGCTTGTGTTTTGCAGAGAGAAGGTTGAAGCTTTTCACTAGTCTACCAGGCTGCTACACATCCTTTGCCTGTAAACTTCAACTATTATCAAGTCCTTTTTGATCAAGAAAAATATGAAAGCAAACATTCTAAATAAATCAAACATTTTTAATGTAGACACAGTTTGGAGCTCTTTATAAAAAAAAACAACTTTTCTGGCTGTGAAAATTCCTACATTTCAAGCCCTCGTTGACTTTTGCTAATTGGCCTCAAAGCACCATGGCTAAGGTGGAGTATGTATACCTTTAATGCCTGGTGATGCAGATACCATATGTACCAAGTATCATATTGTTTTCATCTAATGATCAGAGTTATGATCAACTACTTACTTTAATATTAAAACATTTAGATTCGTAGTTTGTGGAACAGTGGGTACCAGATGTAGGATGCTACAGTTCTGCTTTGTGTTTGGGTCCACCACTCTGTGGACCATCAGGGTGGATGCTGAAATATGAGGATAACTTTAAGTTTGAAGTTCTACATCTCTTGATTTGGTATTTCATGTCATTTAAAATCTGTAAGAAAAAGTCTATTAGCATCAGATTCTCATCTCAGCTTTAAAATAAAATTTGCAGTGAGTCTGAGGTGTCCCATGCAAACCCAAAGGGAGCTTTTCTATTTTACCATCTGCTTCATCTCTGATATTTTATTCACCACCTGCAGACATAGGCGTAAATCCCGGGGGGTGGGGGGGTCCGGACCACCCCAATCTTGGGGAAGTGTAGATTTGTCCCCGCCAGTAATTCAATGAAGGAAACTGTGTATTTAAACAATATAAATATAAAAAGGCAAAAAAGAGAGATATCTGCCATTAATCTAAGAAAAAAAAGGAATTTTGCCCCCCTTTCCTGTTGGCAAATGGTTTAGTCCAATGTGTAGGAAGAGCAGCAGCAGCGCCGGTAACGGACACAGGCTCTGGCTGAGCCACTTCAGGTGGGAAGTCAACTGTGTGTCACTCACTGCTGCACAAAGAACTAACTTTCAGTAAGTATCTACTTAAAAATAGATGTGAGACATTTTATTTGCTCCTACATCTGAGTAGGATGAAACACATTAGCAAAAAGAATCAGACTCTAGTTTTTTCTTCTCCTTATTTCGGTTAGGTCATGATAAACTAGCTATGAAGCTATTTTTTATTTACTTATGTAACACGTCTATCTTAACTCCTCTGAGTCCAGCACGTCCAAGTCACATGACCGATTTAAAACGCTCTAGCGGGAAAGATCCGCCCTCTCAGAGACTTTGTTTTAATTTGTCTCAAAAGTCTAGAATTCAACCTTTACACCAGTTTTTAAATTTTCTGTTTTTTTTTTTTTCTCTTTGCTCCTGGTGGAAGGCGGGCATGTTTCTTTTCTCTCTGTCTTCTGAATTGCGCCCCCTCCCCTCCCCCCAGCTTTCAGAACTTTTCGGAACTTCTTTTTTACATATTCCTCCAAATATTTTTGAACTATGGATCTGGTCAGCTGGTCTCTCAACACAATTGATCAAATTTTCTCGACGGGAAGGCTGACCAAAGGAGAGCCAGCTTGCCCTGAGAAGACATTCTTCGCTGGATACACATTGGATTCCTGGAAACGTTGGAATCCTGTTTGTCTATCGAGTTTATCTGTGGAAGACATGGAAGATCTTTACATATTTGGATTTTTGATAACAGGATTTCTGCTGTTTGGATTAGGCAGTTACCTGACTTATCATCAAATTCGTTTGATTGGTTCGGCGATCAACAATCAAACTGTGTGGTTAAGGGAGCTGAATCGCAAGTTGGATGCGATCCTTTTACAGGACCGCAGACTGAATTGCGTTCTGGAACTCATTAATAATATGGGTTACATCTTGGAGAAAGTTGCTCACTTGAATTAAGGCAGAATGTAGCTGGAATTTGGCTGTTTGGAGTTGCCATTGAGAAGTAACAGCAAGACTTTCAAGGCAGACGAAAACAAGTCTGTCTGAACCAAAACATTTACTGCTTGTTTGTGAATTTGGCTCCCCTAGGCTGACCTTGGTCAGCTATCTTGAAATTTCTCCTCGGAGACTTATGTAAACAAGATAATCCTCTCTGCCTAAGGACATCTGTTTATCCGTCCAGAGCTCGCTGATAAACTTTCCATCATTATCAAAGACAATGGCCTCTGTGACATGATTCATGGACTTATCTGCAAACACACACACACACACACACACACACACACCCACACAACATACACACACCACATCGTCTTTCCACTGTCTGTGCACACACATACGCACACTTTCCGCTGTTTCTGTCATCTCTCTCACTCAACCTCCCCCCCCACCCCCCTCTACCTTAGTTAGTAAATATTACGTCTGTTGTTTTAAGCGGGCCTTCTGGTACCATTTAGAAAGCTCGGTATCGTTAGTTTAGCATTCTCATGTTTTAGCTTATTTACCCTCACTGTACACTTAGTTTAGTTGATTGATGTGTTTTTCTTTACTTGTGTTTCATTGTGTTTATATTCCATTTAGATTATACATGATTCTTTTAGAATATACATGATTGATGTATTTTCCTGTATTTCATGTTTAGATATGTTTCGTTTATCTGATTTATATTACTTGACTATCTCAGCTCATGCTTAGATATGTTTGTTTTCATGATTTTGTTTAGATTATCCTATGTTTCATTTAATTATACATGATTCATTTAGATTATACATGATTGTTGTATTTTTCTTTTGTGTTTCATTCTGTATTGGATTCTGTTTTTGTTTCTGTTGTAAAGCGCTTTGGATTGCTTTGTTGCTGAAAAGTGCTATATAAATAAATCTAAAAAAAACCTCCCCTATCCTCCGTCCGATCTCACCCCCAACTAGGCCGAATGAAAAAAAACACACAAAAAAAACCACGAGCGCGGGAGTGAGTTATGAGTTTTGTGATATTTATTGTGTTTGGATTTTATAGTTAGGGTGTAGTGTGGTGTGTTTAGTGTTAAATTTAATCAGTTTTATTGTGTTTGAGTCAAAATGATGAGGCGGTTTTTGAACGTGGAACTCCAGCTTCGGTTGGAGGCTCAGGCCCAGAGATGACAGAAGGAGAAGCTCAGAGGCAGAGATTTAGATGAAAAAATAATAATAATAAAAAGAGTCTGGGACAGACAGTGAGGACTTTGTTGATGAACTAGGTTATCCATTTTTTTTTAGAGAAGGATTACTGGAAACAGAACACGTTTTGTCTGTCTCCCTTCAAGCCAAAATAATAACAAGAGACAGATTCAGATCCATATTTTGGAAGCATATTTTGAGCATGCATCAGGATATATTTTATAACATTTACCTGAATGATCCTGCATGAACAGGACATAGGAAATGACCAAAACTAAGAATGGGATGGCCCCTCTGCCTTGTTTTGGACAGAAACTGTTTATATGAGTAACACAAAGGATTTATGGCAATTTATTAGAACTCCTGATTGTTTGGTCTAAAAAACGCCTAAGAAATTGTCAACATTTTAATGGAGAAAGTGTATATAACTTTGTTGTTTGCTCAATTTGTTCACATGTTTATGAATTTTACTGATTATATTTGCATTCTAAATTGTAAAAACATTTCATTAAGTATGTTTGTGGTTTTTACAGTAAAAAAATAAGAATTTTCCACTCAGATTTTATGTTTTTGTGTGATTTTAGGTCTGTTGTGTTAATACAGTCAAAAGTAAAATATTACTTGAAATTCACACTTCGGAGGTTGTGCTGAAAAAAATGACTCCAAACATGGCAGGTTAAACCACCTTTAGGGTGAAATATGAAGGAAATTTAAAATAGTCCAAAAACGTCCAGTTTCCCCCCAGACCCCAGAGGGTTAATAGCTAATTTTGATTTACGTCTTGTTACACTGCAGTTTATCAGATTCCAGCATTTTAGTCGAAGCAAGCGGGCAAATATCTCGATCATATTCAGCTCCCTAAGACTTTGAAACGTGTGTGTGTGTGTGTGGGGGGGGGATAATATTTTTAATAAATGCCTTAATTCATAAGAAAATTACTGACACTATTGTACTGATTAATATTACTATTAAGACTACTAAATACATGCCATTTAAATCAATATTATTACTGATTATTCTGTATAGTATATGCATGCAGTTCGGATAAGCTTCCCTCTGTACATTTTGCATTACATTTCACTGTAACTTTGCCGACCCCCCCAAAATTGTTCGTAAGAAATTTTCTTGTTTATTGTCCCCCCAATAATAAGATGGGATTTACATCCTTGCCTCCAGATGCTCCCATGCAAGACCTCAGCTTCGTAGATAGTAGCAACTTTTGCATTCCAAATGAGTAAAGGGATGGGGGCTTCTATAACTTCTGATTAAGTTCCCACTACTCAGAACAGCACAGCACCAGTAAGAAGCAGTAAAGTTTTACGAATGCAGAAGACATCCCATTATTAGTGTTTTCTGTGAAAGGTTGGAGTACAGCTTATCACAGGCTATCTCAACAAGTGTTTTCCCACCCTGGTCTTCAAGACACTGCCCAGCATGTTAGAGATGTTCCCTGCTTTAACATTCCTGATCCAGATGATAACATGAGTGCTCAAGCAGGGAAACATCTAAAACATGCAGGGCAGCGTGGGACAGTGACGTGCGGTGAGGTTCATGGTTGGTGAGGCACTGATTCCTTTAGAGTGAGATTTACAAATATATTAACCCAAAAGGGTAGCTTATTCAACTGGCTACTGGTTATTTCATATCTCATCAGCGTTCTTCACACACACACCCCTACACGTACACACACACACACACACACCTACTCACTCACTCTCACACACACACACGTATTAAAGATTAGATAAGAAAAAATGTTACAATTACCATTTTGGCAGTCTGATAGAGCAAAACACAAAAATTAATGGCTCGCAGCAGTGCACGTGACTCTCACTCGCCTCTGCGTAAAAGGACAGCAGTAACAAGCTCCCGTTGGCTCACGTACACCCCCCCTTCAGTGCGGCAGAGTACTGCCCTGCCTCACCCTGTGCCTTTTAACTGCGGTTTTATGTCCCCTCAGCAAAACTAAATATGTCACTAACAAACATTAAACGTAAATGGTTAAAGACATTAGCCAGACTGTGGAAAATCAGGGTATATAAACCATTATATTGGCGACATGCAGCGGTACGGCAACAGGCACGAGCCAATTGCAGTTTGTGATGGATTGCGCATTCAGAGGTGAGGCTCGGCTCATTGCTGCTGCACCTCGCGTTTAACCCTTGTATTTGAACAGGAAATATGCAATTTCAGCAATTTTGACCGTAAAAATGTTCAAAAATTAGTCATACATAAAGATCAGTGGACAAATATTAATATTCCTTTTATGGTATCATTTTTTTTTGCTTGTCATGATGACAGATGAGGCTCTGCCTTACGAAATAGCACATGCTTGCACATATTCTCTGACATCTTTATGAAGTGATGGCCACCAAAACTGTCTGGAGATGAAGTCCGGCTGGAGCCTGAATGGGCAGAAAATTTGGATGAATGGTACCAGTGTAAAACTTGAGATCGAACAGCTGTGGGAACGTAGATTCTATTCGAGGGCCCTGTACCAGGATCTGGTTCCTTCTGCTGTGCTTTAAGGACTAACTCTTCAATACCCCAAGAGAGAGAACCTAGAACACAGCCAGAGGGGAGGATGGTAACAGTGTCCTGGTCTGTATAATCAGGTGAGTGTTAGCGAGAGAGAGCGTCAGGTTTAATGTTCTTGGATCTGGGACAAAAAGAGATGTTTAGATTGAAGTGGGAGAAGAACAGCGACCGACAAGCCTGGCGAGGATTTAAACCTTTGGCTGACGAGATGTAATGCAAATTCTTATGATTGGTCCAGACCAAAATGGGAAGTTCTGTGCCCTCCAGCCAGTGACACCATTCCTCCAGTGCTAATTTAATAGCCAAAAGTTCACGGTCGCCGACATCATAGTTTCTTTCCTGTGGAGACAGTTTACATGTGAGCAGAAGGCACATGGATGGAGTTTATTATCCTGATCAGATCTTTGAGAAAGGATGGCTCCCACCCCTGAGTCTGAAGCATCAACTTCCACAACAAACTGTCTTTGTGGATCGGGTTGTATAAGAATGGGTGGCTGCGAAAACCTCTTCTTAAGCTCAATGAAAGCCTGATCTGCCTCTGGAGTCCAAATGAAAATTCTTTCTGTGGAAGTGAGCGCTGTAAGTGGAGTGGCTAATTGACTGTAATTCCTAATAAAACGCTGATAAAAATTGGCGAATCCTAGGAAACGTTGCAGTTGCCTCCTGCTGTCAGGAGTGGGCCAATCCAGTACGGTTTTAATTTTCTCTGGATCCGATCGAACCTGCCCACCCTCAAAAATGTATCCCAGGAAGCTGACAGAGGAAGTGTGGAACTCACATTTCTCCACCTTTACGATAAGTTGATTCTCCAGGAGACGTTGCAGAACCAGGCGGACATGATGACGATGCTCAGAAACTGATCTGGAATATATCAATATATCATCCAGGTAGATAAAAATGAAAACATTCAAATAATCACGGAGTACATCATTGACAAGAGCCTGGAAAACTGCTGGGGCATTACACAGTCTAAAAGGCATGACAAGATACTATAAGTGTCTGAGAGGTGTCTTAAAAGCAGTCTTCCACTCGTCCCCTTGGTGAATCCTGAGTAACTGGTAAGCGTTGCGAAGGTCAAGCTTAGTGAAGATGGTGGAACCCTGCACTGACTCAAAAGCGGACAAAATGAGTGGCAGAGGATATTTGTTTTTAATGGTAATCTAATTAAGTCCTCGGTAATCAATGCATGGGCGTAATGAACCATCCTTCTTACCTACGAAAAAGAACCCTGCCCCTAATGGAGACATAGAATGTCGGATGATTCCCGCAGTGAGGGACTCGTTAATATATGTCTCCATAGACAGTCTTTCAGCACGGAAGATGTTATACAATCTGCTGGAAGGAAGGGGTGCTCCGGGCAGGAGGTCTATGGCACAGTCGTACGGTCGGTGAGGTGGCAGGGACAAGGCTTTACTCTTGATGAATACAAACTGTAAATCATGGTATTCTTCCGGAACTGAAGATAAATCTATCTGGTCAGATTCCTGGGGAGAAATCAAAGGCTGACTCTGTGGAACTGCCGACTGTAAGCATGAGGAAAGACAATTAATGGACCATGACAATATGGTGGACTTGGGCCAATTCACATGAGGGTTATGCTGTTTTAACCAATCCCACCCTAGCACAATCTCCGACTGTCTTATAGGAAACACATAAAAGGAAATCATTTCTCTGTGGTTACCTGAGATTACTAATTCCAGAACCTTAGTCTTATGCTGTGAAGAACCCTCCCATCCAACGCAGTAACATGTATGGGAGAAGGGAGTGGTTCAATATCAATCTGATTCTGTGAAACCAAATCTTAATCAATTAGGTTCTGATCACACCCAGAGTCAATAAAAGCCGATAAACTAAACTGCTGGTTCTTAGTCAGAATAAGCGCAGGTAAAGTCATACGTGGGGTCCCGATTGGGTCAGCTGGCTGCCCCATTAAACCTCTCTCTTTTAAATCTCTTTTTTAACTGACGTGAACAGTTAACCACAAAATGATCAGGCGAACCACAATAAAAACACTGGTTCCCTCTCCTGTGTCTCTCATGCTCCTCCTGAGACAACTTAGCTTGGCCATTCTGCATCGGCTCAGGTTCACGAGGGGATGTTTCTACTGGAATAGCCAGACGGTAACTGGAGGCTGAATCTTTGTCATTCTAGCCCTCCTTCTTTCCCTGATCCTATTATCTAACTTGGAGGCTAAAGTAATTAACCCCTCCAAGGTCTCTGGCTCCTCTAGAGGTGCTAAATCATCCTTCAGTGATTCATCTAATGCTTGGTAAAACGCAGCCTTTAACTCTGTGTTATCCCAGCCGGAAGCGGCTGCCAGCGTACGAAACTCGATGACGAAATCAGAAATGGGTCGTCGAGAATCACTTGCCTGATCCAGAGTGAGTGAAAAGGTTTGTTAAAACTCAGCAAGAAATTAATCAAAAGTACAGCCATAATTACTTTTATCAGTGAATCTGGCTTCTGCTTTACCAGTAAGTAGACTTAACATGAAGGAAATCTTGGCACCATCGTGAGGGAAAGTGTTGTGGAATTTTCTTTAACAAACAGGACAACGAAGAGTTTTGTCTTAGGATAATTTATTTAAGCTATATAGCTGAGAATCACTGTGCTGAGGTGAGTCAACAGAGTCAGTCTGAAGCATTACAGATAGCTCCCCCTTCTTATGCCATTGTAGGATGAGGAGGGGTCAGGGGGGAACAGAAGGGTCAGATAGCTGATCACAAGGGGAGGTAATTAAGGAGGCACATACTGGTAAATTTCCATACAGTCAGGAGGGGTCAGGGGGAAACAAAAGGACCAGATAACACATACATCCTGGCACCCTATAGGGATAAGAATAAAGGCATTCCTAAGTAAACTAAAACATGGTGGTCACATGCAGCAAGAATAACTGAAAACAGTATTTTTCCCATTACAAAAGACTGGGGAGAACAAAATAAAAACTAGACCACACTGTAACAAAAGAACCCCACAACTACCAACCTCACCAGAGAACTTGTCGGGATTAGGGGAAATGACATCACGTGAGTGGATGGTAAGTTGCAGAGCAGAATGCGAGACGGCACCCTCTGGGGAGCCGGAGGACATACTGGGCTTACTCTGTGGCATGGCGCACTGGTCACCTGGAGAAGCTGTTGGTTCTGTTTCTGTAGTTGGTCCAAAATAACATTGAGGATAGATTCATGAGACTGGAGTTGCTGCTGTTGTTTGGAGAGGGCTCTCCTGAGTGTGTCTGCTGGGTCTGGTTGGTCAGAGTGTTCTGTCATGTCTTTGGCTACAGATTTAGCCCACATGCCGAACACACCCAGGAGACTAAGCAGATGAACCAGAAAATGTTTATTTAATAAGTGCAGGTAGAAAAACAGGCAAACTGGTTTCTCTACACAGCAAATTCAAAAGTGTTAAATGTTTTGGTGTTAGCAGACTTTGTGCAAAAGCAGAGTTAATTTTACACTTATAGAGTCGCATTATGTTTATGTAACTCTGGGATGTATATTATTAGTAGTTAAAATCCAGTGTTAAAACAAAGTATTTACGTATCAAATCTAGAGGTGTTAAAATGGAATCAATAACTCTTTACTTCTTAACTCTGAACTCCACCAGCAGCTCGAACACTGAAGGAGTTAATTCACTG
>NC_051453.1:22718217-22739003 GCF_001649575.2 Kryptolebias marmoratus | reverse complement strand
AGATTTGATATTTGACACTTTATAAGAGTTAAGGTACCAACTCTCCAAAAAGAGTTAAATTAACACTTTCTGGTGTGGACCCATATAGACACTTTAAAAGTGTTGAAATCAAATCTGACAGTGTTAATCTGGGCCTCCTGGATTTGCTGTGTGGAATCGGGTTGTCCAAGAGTAATGGAGGTTGTTTGCCTAGGAGAGGTAACGGGGTCTGTCTGGAATGAATGTCCTGTAGGTCTGTAGGAGTCCATAGAGGCAAGGTCTCCAGGTGGCGGTGGAGGGTGAGCAGGGTTTGGTATGGAGGTAGTGTTCCGGCGTGGTATTTCTTAGCGAGAGGTAAGTCCTTTCCAAGAACCTTAACTTTGATCCAGAAACCAGCACAGTGCTCAAGGTCCAAGGGAGAAAACCTGGAACAAAACATGAACACATGAACGAGGCAAATATACTAAATCCTGGTCAGGTAGGTCACACACATACCACACATGTTAACACTCTGACATTGAAGTGCTGACAGACGACTCCCTTTAAACCTCCCTGATGAGCACATGATGAGGAATACCTGCTGCAGCAACCACCTGGAATAACCCACGCCATCTACTAAGGAAAACATAAGAGCAGCAGGCAAAAAACACACCAAAATATTCCAGAACCCTGACACTCAGGCCACAGCTGTAGAAAATTTAAATATAGAAAATTTTGGTTAAGATAGAGAAATGCAAGTTTAATTTCCTACCATTCTAGGCTGAAAGTCTGCAGTTTTCCCAGACGAGCCAAATTGGCAGATTAACCCTCGCGGCACTGTATCCCCGCCTCTAATCTAGAGCTTGACCCTTGGGCAATCTGGGTTAAAACCTTCGATGGACAGGACTTCCTTCTTTGGATTTGGTCAAGGTCCTGTTGGTTTTCTTCACATGACACAACACGCCTAAATCTCCTTCTTGTTTCTTGTCCCCCGCAGTTTCAGCACCTGTCTGCACTATGTGCAGGATTTTTATCTCTTGTAGATTTCTCAATGTTTTGATAGTAACTACTTGGAGACGGGTATTTCCTGTCCCAAGTAACTTCCTCTTTTACCCTATGTACCTATGTATCGCTAGATGTATTTGGGCACAATTTCAGCTCGGTCCGAATGTGTAAATAATGCCCGAGAGACAGGATGAGATTAAGCCGTTTATCTGTATAAAACAGAGTATGTACTGGTCAGGACTCAGGTTTGTCGCAGCAGATACAGCATCTTACGAGGAGTAGCATTTATGTTAACATCATGCTAACAGAACATTTTACCCGTGTTAAAAAAAGGGAACCCACCTTGTGTTCGTCTCTCGTGAACTGGCAATGAAATCCTTGTGTTCACTACTTTTATCCTGGCCAACCACCAAGAGAGTGCTGTTTCACCCATTACACGTGAACCCAAATTACAAGTTATGTGGAATTCAATACAATATTACCTCTGTTACACCTAGTAACTGCCTGGATACAGACAGTGACTTCCGATGTTCACACCGTCTCTTCTTACAGAAATTTCCCCATTCTGTCACTTACTTTTCAACTGTGGCCTCACATTTTTTAAAGTACATATTGTATAACAAATCACTCAATGACAATCAATTGTGACACTTTTCAATCAGGGTATCGTGAGTTTCATTCCACTGAAACAGCCCTGTTGAAGGTGTTTAGTGATATTATGATAGCAGCTGACACCGGTAAATGTTCTGTCCTAGTTTTATTGGATCTGTCATCAGCGTTTGACACAGTGGACCATGGCATCCTGATAAACAGGCTCCAACATTTGGTTGGAATGTCGGGTTGCGTTTTGAAATGGTTCACCTCCTACCTGGTTGGCAGAACTTTTAGTGTGTCAGTGGGAAATGCAGTGTCTGATTCTGCAGAGCTTTTGTGGGGTGTGCCGCAGGGATCGGTCTTGGGACCTGTTCTTTTCCTGTTATACCTACTTCCTCTAAGTAGGGTCATTCAGAAGTTCAGTGAGGTATCCTATCATCTGTACGCCGATGATCTGCAACTGTACTGTTCTTTCAAGCCTAGTGAGCCACATAAACTTCGCACTCTCACCAGCTGCTTGGCCGAAGTGACAAAATGGCTCACTGGAAACAGCCTTTTATTGAACTCTAGTAAGACCGAGACCTTGATTGTTGCTCCAGATAGTGCTGTGCCTGGAATTAAGCAGCATCTTGGAAACTTGAGCTGCACAGTTAAAAGCCACCTGCGTAATTTGGGTGTCTTCATGGATGGAGCAATGTCTATGGAGCAGCATATAAATCAGCTTGTTAGGAATTGTTTTTTACAAATTCGGAACATTTCTAAACTTCGTAAAATGGTGACTTATGGTGAGCTTGAGATGATTGTTCATGCTTTTGTCTCATCGAGACTGGATTATTGTAACAGTCTGTTCACATGTCTTAACAAGAGGGAGTTAATGCGTCTGCAGGTAGTACAAAACTCTGCTGCACGCCTGCTCACTCGCACCCATAGGAGGGAACATATTACACCCATCCTTAAAAGCTTGCACTGGCTGCCAGTATCTTACAGGATGCACTACAAAATCCTGGTACTGACTTTTAGAGCTCTTCATGGACAAACGCCAAACTACATTAAAAACCTCATCCAGCCTTATTTTCCGACTAGGAGCCTCAGGTCGTCCAATTTGAACTTGCTGATGGTTCCTCGGACCTTCTTCAAGACTCAAGGATATAGATCTTTCAAAGCTGTGGCGCCGCGCCTGTGGAATGAGCTACCTTGCACTATTCGATCTCTACATTGTATTGACACTTTCAGGAAACAACTTAAGACCCACTTTTTTAAGATTGCTTTTTAGTGTAATATTGTGTTTTATTGTTTGTATGTTGTTTAATTTATCTTATTTTACATTTGTGCAGCACTTTGTGACCCTGGTCTGTGAAAAGTGCTATAGAAATAAAGCTTACTTACTTACTTACTTACTTAATCATAGCTTATAATAAATCATCAATCATAGAATAATCACTTAATACTGATTATAGCTTGTAAAAGATAAGTACAAACTATTACCTGCTGAATTGTTCAAAAAATGATTACTTGTTTATTACCGAAAGAAGCGATTGTTAATTTTAACATTCAACTTTGTGATTCACAGAATAACGTTTTTTGATTTCTACTTTTAATTCAGTGTTCAGCTTCCTGTACCAGTGATAGCACCCCTCCTCTCCCCCCTCCCTCCCCACACACAATCTCTTTATTGCAGTCTTAAGCAACATCCTTTACTTGCACTGGCTTGAAAGTGGGTTTCAGGCTGATCTCAACTCACATTTCTTGACAGAATTTGCTTTTCATCTGAAGAGCTTTCTCAATTTAAACTAAAAGGTGTGGTGTTCTTTAAATGGCAGTGAGCTGCTCTGTTTAAGCAAGCTGAACACATGCAGATTATCTCTATCCCCTCCCTACTGAGGGTCATTAGGGTCATTGTTAGCCCGGCTCATCTCAGAGATGTTTGTCAAATTATCTGGGAAGCTGAAAGCAGGTTCCAGCTTTACTTTATGAGCTGACATTTCTCATTTGGACCAGGCCAACAAAGACCCTAATGACCCTCAGGAGGGAGGGGAAGAAGAGTGATTTGCCTGTAAAGGCAAATCACTCTTCACTTTACCTATTTCCGTTTGAGAAAGCTTACTGAATGAGAAGCCAAATGTCTTCAATAAACAAGTAAAGAAGTACAGCCACTTTAAATCTTAGGGAAGGTAAATATACTGTAACTATATATTTTGTATTTGCAGTTTCACTACAATCCTTTATCTCTCTCTGTGCTATACCAACATAATTCTATATGCATATAGGTTGGTATTTTTATATCAGTACATGACAGTTTTAGTGTAAATAAACTAAAGTACATGTAAAGTTCATGGTTTATATTTTAGAGTCAACCTGTTATAAAGTTGCTCATCATAAAGAAATTTCAAGTTTACAAGCTTTTGTTTGTCCATGATTGAGTATTGTATATTATTAAAAATATCAATGCAATTTTTGATATGACAAACGGTACACATTCTAGATGTTTTTTTGTTTCAGGCTGCTTGAAGCAACAGGCATTTTTACTCCTAAGATAAAATAGGAAATGATGTCCCCATCATTTCCTATTTTATCTTAGGAGTAAAAATGCCTGTTGAACAGCTAAACAACAGAATATGGAGGCTGGTCTGTAAGACGTTTCAGGTAGATTTGAGTGAAAATACATATTTAATAAAGTCACCACAAGATGGCAGTCTTTAACATGTTATACTTTTTTTTCCTGGCTCTTAGAAATAATCTTGTGCAAAAAAAAGCTATTATCAACAAGCACTGTTTTGTGCACTTGAATGTTTACAAGAACATGATAAATTAGTAAGTCACTCAGTTCTTTGCTTTTAACATGTGTTTTTTAAAAACTGGGTGGGAATTTTCCAGATTAAACACCACTTCTTGATGTTGGAGTGACCCAAATTGAACACTAATTATCTAATCTAATCTAATTATTCAAGCTGGTGATGATCCTTATGTTCAGCACAACACAAGAAGGTTTAGTCAGAATAAATTAAAATACATGTCACAAGAGTCGAAGTATGAAAATAACAAGCGCAACAAATACACTTTTTTTTATTTAGATTTTTTAATCTAAATGTTAGATAGAAGCTACGAGTTGGCAAGCTTAAATCTAAAAGCATCAAAATATTTCCTAGAATCTAAAGGTAGCGACAGTCTGTCTAAAAGTCAAAAGTAACAAGCGGCAATCTAAAAGTGTAAAGTAGCAAAAATCTAGGTAATGTATTAAAAAATCTAAAACGAACTAAAGACTATCATAAAGTTAAAAAGAACAACAGGCTAGCTAAAAGTAGAAGAACTGTAGCTCAAAATTCAAAGTAGCACAAGAGGGTAAAATAGAACAAGTATATACTGAAGCAAATTTTAAAAAGAGCAATACTTTCAACAAATTGCAAAGATCTCAATGCATTTCTCTGGTGTAAATCTCTGTAAATAAACTTAAATACAAAAACCAAAAGTCCTGTCACCCATCTCCTCAATGAGCTGAACAGTTGGTTATCTGAATAGCTAAAATAACACAAACTATGTAGAAAAAAAACCCATACAGATAAATGAAAAGAAAATAGTAAAACAATCTTGTGAATGCTGACTCAGCTTTCAAACAATAAAACATGAGAGCGAAATGATGACCCACTTAGCACAGATGTTGAATGAAGGCTCTTTTTGCTCGTGTGCAGGTGTGCTGCTTATTGGCTGCTGGGCATCTGGTTATTGTGCAGAGTTAGCAGAAACAAAAGGCAGCTGGCTAAGTAGCTTGTGTTTGACAGAAATAATATATTTTTCCATAGCCACAGTAACTTCCCACACCTGTTTCCAGTGATTATTCCCCAACAGAAAGGTTTCAGTTGGGCTGTTGGCTTCTGTGTCAGAATGATTTTGGTGTGTGTTTATACATGTAGGAGGAGGTTTACACATTTACTGCTTCTTATTGTCACACCCGAGGGAGATCCCAGCCTCTGATGGATGTCCTCCACCCTGTTTTGTATGCATCTGCTCATATATGGACGTCCTCTTTCCTTCGGCTCAGTTGCACCACGTCCGCTTTCTGAACCCCACCCCCTCCCACACACACACACACTCAACCCTTCCTAAAAAAAACAACACTCCTTTTCACCCGCCATCTCTTACACGCATGCACACACATGTACACACATACAAATATGCAATCTCTTCTTCACAATAGTAAATTATAGGCAGAGGCGGGAGTGGCTTTTCTCCGTGCAGGAAGTAATGTGGTTAATACTTATTTGATTACTAGCTCTGATGTCTTGCTCCTGTGACCAGCACTGCCGCTGTAAATTTTTTTTGTCTCTATTTAAAGATTGATAAAATCAAAGGCCTAGCATTCCTCACAAGAATGCCACTTGTGCTCTACTTTTCATGCCAAAGTTTTATACTAAGATCATTTTATTTTAAAAAATATTTTAAGTGTTTTGGTCCACTTGGAAATTATGTTATGCTCAACCTCATGAGATATCATATGAGGTCACACTCAGAGTATGCATTGTTAATGACTCTCAGCTACTACCACATAAAATTTTTGCTCAGTATTTGTAAAGCTGACTGAGTTTAGTCATTTTTGTGTTAGCTAATGTTAATTAGCTGTGCCAACCATCTCGAATTGGATTGACTCCCAAAGTTAATCAATTGTATACGTTCATCCAATGATTGCTGTCTGCAAGTTTTGTTAAAATCTGTCAAGTGGTTCATGATATATTTTGCTAACAGACAAAGAAGGTTGACTAAAAGTTAATGAAAAAGTTTTAAGCAATGAACCTGCACAATGAGTAGCACTTAGAGTATATGTTGTGAATGACTCTCAGCTGCGGCTATACAAAATTTTTAACAATATCTCTAAAACTGACAGAAATATTTCCATTCCTGTGTTTTCTGATATGAATTGGTGGTGCCAGTTATCTTCAATTGGGTTGACTCTAAAAGGTAAGCAGTTGTAGAGGTACATCCAGTGATAACTTCCTAACGTTTTCATTAAATACCATGCGTTGGTTCATGAATTATTTTGCTAATATACTTAAATATTAAACTTTAGCTCAGTGTCTGTAAAATAGCTTTGTAGCCATTTTAGTTATATTTTAATGTCAATTGGCTGTGGTAGCCATCATATTTCAGGTTGACTTTGAAAGTTATTTAGTTGTAGATGTATGTCCATTGAATGCTTCCTGCAGGTTTCTTTAAAATCTGTCCACTGGTTAATGAAATATTTTGCTAACAGAAAGACACAAACTCACACAGACTTGGGCAAAAACATTCATGCCTGCCTTTTCCTTTACCACTCATGTTACACTTGAAACAGTTGCATACTTGCCAACATTCGGGAATGTCAATGTGGGACAACATAGCGTGAAGCAAGCACCACTGCCCCCTACCCCCCACCCCCGCCCAACCACACACATTCACATTTTAAGTATTACATTATATTCTCTATATATATTCATTAGATTCTAGAATTGTGCCGCTCAAGGTGGCTGCACCTTGAGCTCTCTTCCATTCATTCTGAGATATTACTTTTGAAAACTTTATTCCTCTTTTTTTCTGAATGTAAATCACTTTTTTTGGATGATTACTTCCTCTGGTACTGAATGGTGTGCAGCTGGAAGGATTTTTACTAAAGTCTTTTTACTTTTGGACATATTGTTATGATGCGTAACCATGACAACAAGTGTTAAATGTGAAGAACCCTGAACTCGAGTCATGGCCAAAACCAAGCATAATGCCCATATATCCACCGGAGGTAAAGCTTCCAGGAAGCAGCTAACCACCAAAGCTTCCCGCAGGAGCGCCCCGACCACTGGCAGAGAGAAGAAGCCTCATCTCTACAGGCCAGGACCCAGGCTCTCAGGGAGATCCACTGATACTGGAAGTCCACTGAGCTGCTCATCCAGAAGCTGCCCTTCTAGCACCTGGTCTGAGAGATCGCCCAGGACTTCAAGACCAACCTGCGCTTCCAGAGCTTGGCCATCAAGGCTCCGCAGGAGGCCAGCAAGGGTTACCTGGTGGGACTCTTTGAGGACACCAGGACCGAGGACAAATGGGGACAGACCGCTACTAGAGACCCTTCCTGCTCACAGCCATCAACTCTTTAATAAAACCAGGATTATGAGCTACAACAACATTTAATTTCCCTTTGGGATTAATAAAGTATTTTTGAATTGAATTGAATTGAATATGTGTTTAAGTCTGTCTGCCCAAATATATACAGTTGTATATAAAGTTTTGCCAGACACAGCTTATCTATTCATCAGCTGATCATGTCTTTAAAACATCATGCAAAAAACCCACTCCCAGAAATACACACAAACATCACAGATTCAACATGATTTTCCTGAATTCTGATCAATTAATTTGAATTAAACACATATCAAAGTTGCTTAAGATCAGGGCTCTCAAGTTTTGATCTTTCTCTCCATCCTCTCAGTTGTTATATTGTAAATACTGACCAGTAAACAGCTGTAACTTGTTATTTATTAGTAACTAGTAGCTTTAGCTAACCTGAACATTTCCAGGCCTCCTCTTGATGCTCAAACAGAACTTCCTGCTGTCTTTCAACCACTTTGAAAAGCTTTCTTCCATTTCTACATCTTTATCTTTCTGCCTCTTCAGTTTTCTGCCTCTCCATCTTTAGCTCTCTGTCATCAGATGACAACACGACTCACATGAAAACAATCGCGCTCCTGCGTCTGCTCAAGGGGTCGCGCGGGAGCGCCACATATAACTTTTTCTCCTCTCCGCTGTGAGATTGACAGCTGTCAGTGCTTGGGGAAGTGGGCGGAGCTTACGGTACGCTGCAGAATGAGTGCTTTCTCACATTTAGCTGCCAAAGTCACTAGATTTGTTGCTAGTCGAAAATGCTAGAGGGATCTGAAAACTTCCTAAATAAACTGTTAAAGTGACAAAAAGGCCGTGTGCGTGTGTTTTTTTGTGTGAGAAATACAAAGTGTGGCGTGTGAGGGCCAAATGTGGGACTTTTGGCTGTCCCGCACAGGGTGATGGGGGACAAGGGACGGGGGGGCTAAATGCGGGACTGTCCCACCCAATGCGGGACGGTTGGCAAGTATGCAGTTGCAGGAAGTTCTGGAAAAAAATATGATCTGCAGGAGACAGAACTAAGTGAATTCAGACGTCCTTTTATTCTTTTTACAAGACTGTTCTGTCGCTTTGTAAAACAAAAAAAAAAGATTAATCATATTATTTAAAGACAATGCTTATCGATCAGATGAACGGTAGGTGGGCTAAGTGGACTCTGTACCTCTGGTTTCAACTGGGACAAATGGAAGGTGGGATGAATGCACATGGTAGCTGGGAGCGTAAGGCAGACAGAGGTGGGATTTATAATGCGTTCCACCGGGAAAGGACCAATGAATCGGGGGGCCAGTTTCTTGGAGGTGCCTCTCAATTGAATGTCTCTTGTTTACCAGTCCCCGACCTGGTAAACA
The DNA here is from genome assembly GCF_001649575.2 of Kryptolebias marmoratus. Lineage (NCBI taxonomy): Eukaryota > Metazoa > Chordata > Actinopteri > Cyprinodontiformes > Rivulidae > Kryptolebias > Kryptolebias marmoratus. The sequence continues at coordinate 22,729,983 of NC_051453.1, read as the reverse complement.
GGGGCGGTGGAACGATAACGATCTGCACCCCTCTTGTTCTGTTCCATTGTCCTCATAAGCGCTTGCTTTGCTTGCCTCCAGATCCTCCGACACCTATGTAGATAGGCCAGGACTGAAGGGACAGAGATCTCAGTTTCAAAAATAGGAAATAGTGAGGGGTTGTAATCCAGGAAGGCCTCAAAAGGAGACAAACCTGTGGCAGATGATATGTGTGTTGTGGGCATACTCGATCCAAATGAGTTGTCTGCTCCATGTGAACGGGTTGTCACTGGCCAAGCATCTGAGGGTGACTTCCAGTTCCTGGTTACAGCATTCTGGTTGACCATTAGATTGAGGGTGGTACCTAGACGTGAGACTCACCTTAGCTCCGAGGCCATTGCAGAAGGACTTCCAGACTTGGGATGCGAATTGGGGGCCTCTGTTGGACACTACATCCACCGGGATGCCATGGATGTGGAACACATGTTGAATCATTAGTTGTTTCGAAGGCTGGGGGAAGCTTGGGTAAGGGAGTAAAATGTGCCGCTTTATAGAAACGATCATAATAGTGAGAATAACGATGTTACCCTGTGACGGGGGCAAACCTGTGACGAAGTCCAGTGCAATGAGGGACCATGGATGACTGGGAACCAGTGAAGGTTGCAAAAGGCCTGCAGGAGGTCGATTGCTGCTCTTAAAATGGGCACACGTGGGACAAGCTGTCACAAACTCCTTCACATCAGCCGACAGAGAAGGCCACCAAAAACATCTGGCAGTTAGGCTCAGCATATGATTAATACCGGGATGACATGAAAATTGATTAGAATGAAGCCAGTCCAATACTCGACAGACTCAGGTACGTACGTTTTATCAGGGGGTCCTCCGCCCGGATCAGGTTCTGTCTGCTGAGCATTCATGATCTCCTTCTCGATGGCCCAGGTGAGAGAGCTGATGAACACGGTAGTCGGAATTATGGGTTCTTCGCTGTTGGGGTTTTCGGAGCCGGACCATAATCTGGTCAGGGCGTCTGGCTTGACGTTTTTGGAGCCGGCTCTGTAGGTGATGGAAAAGTTAAATCTGCCAAAAAACAACGACTACCTGGCCTGCCAGGGGTTGAGCCTCTTGGTGGTCTGAAGGTAGGCGAGGCTTTTATGGTCCGTCCAGATTAGGAACAGAGTTTCGGTGCCCTCTAACCAGTGCCGCCACTCCTCCAGAGCCAACTTGATGGGCAACAATTACAGATTGCCGAGATCGTAGTTATGTTCAGCTGGGGATAATCGGCAAGAGAAGTAAGCACACGAGTGAATCTTGTTATCAGTGGGGGCTCTCTGGGAGAGAATGGCCCCCATGCCTGAGTCCGAGGCATCAACTTCCACAATTAATTGTAATCTAGGATCAGGGTGATGGAGAATAGGAGTGGAGACAAAACGTTACTTCAAGTCACCAAACGCAGCTTGGGCTTCCGGGATCACACAAAAGACGTCTTAATCAATGTGAGTTGAGTAAGGGGAGCAGACACCCAGCTGTAGTCCTTAATGAATCGGCGATAAAAATTAGCAAATCCAAGGAACCCCTGAAGTTGGCGTTGGTCGGAGGGAACCGGCCACTCAGCCACTGCTTTTGTTTTCTCAGGGTCTGTCTTGTAGTAACCTTGTCCAAAAATGAAACCCAGAAAGGTTACGGAGGGCACACTGAACTTACACTTTTCGGCTTTTACGAAGAGTTGGTTCTCGTAAAGCCTTTGGAGTACTGCCCGTACCTGCTGCTGATGCTGAGTGGGGTCCTGAGAATAAATCAAAATGTCATCTAAATAGACAAAAACAAAAATGTTCCAAAAATCATGTAGCACATTGTTAATAACTGATTGAAATACTGCAGGGGCATTATTGAGTCCGAAAGGCATTACCAAATACTCAAAGTGACCCAGGGGGATCTTGAACGCAGTCTTCCATTTATCACCCTCCCTTATTTATACCAGATGGTGTGCGTTGCGGAGGTCCAATTTTGTGAAGATGGTAATAGACTTGAGTTGCTGATGGACTGAATCGATTAAGGGTAATTGATACTTGTTTTTTTCTGTTATCTGGTTGAGTCCTCAATAGTCAATGCAGGGGCAGAGACTCTTTCCTTTTTTTGCCACAAAAAAGAAACCAGCGCTGACAGGTGATGTTGAGGGACGAATGATGCGAGATGAGAGCAACTCCTCAATGTAGATTCTCATGGAGTCCCTTTCAGGCCCCGAGAGGTTAAACAGCCGACTTGAAGGAAGGGGGGGCCCTGGTAAAAGCTCAATGGCGCAGTCATATAGTCAGTGCGGGGGTAATGACAGGGCCTTGGCCTTACTGAACACTGGGGCCAGATCATGGTACTCAGGTGGGACTTTAGATAAATCAATCTTCCCAGGGGGCTCCCTCTTTGCTGTGAGAGCAAGCATGGCAGATTGGTGACTTGAAGGCTCTTTCGCGTTGTCTTTCTCGTAGCCGGTTGTCGAGGTGAATGGTTAATGTAATTAAGTCTTCCAATGAGTGTGGCTCATCTCTCCCGGCTAGTTGATCCATGAGGGGCTCCTGTAAGGCGTTGATGAAGGCCCACTTTAAGGCTTGTGAGTTCCAGCCGGAAGAAGCAGCCAGAGTCCGAAAGTGGATGGTAAATTGAGCTACTGATCTTTGTCCCTGCTTTAAATTCCACAGCCACCATGTAATCTCCACCGGGACCACCAAATCGTGCTGGAATCGAGACCGCTCTAGACTAGTTCTGGCTGAAGCATTCTGACATGAACCAGAGTTTAGTTGTGTGAGCAGAGCCAAAACCAGACACGGAGACAGAATAAAGGTAAGTGATTTTATTTACAGGTGCTTGTATACACAGTGGGGAACAACCAGGAGGATCTGAAAGGCAAAGAGGAGCAAGGTGAGTCTGGGGTACTGGATTGTTTGTCCGTACGTCTTGTGAGGAGCAGAGTGTAATTGTTTGTTTCTTACAGGTTAGAGGAATGATCGTGGCATGGAGGCGAAGCAGGGTTTATTCAAAAGCAGTCCAGGAGGTAAGGAGTCCAGAAGTCCAGCAAACAGGTAAGTTTGTCCAAGCTGTACAAACAGGTAAGTCCAGGTAGGCAGTGGATCCAAAAACGTCGAGCAGCAACAACCTGAGGCAAAGGGCAAAGCACAAAGACCAAAGTTAACGTAGCCGAGAGCTTAGTGTTAGAACCTAGTGACTGTGATTCTAACCCAGAAGGCGTGATGCTCCAGCGAAGATCTGGAACCAGCCAGAGGCTTAAATACAGGTACTGCTCATCAGCGGGAATCAGCAGCAGCTGGGGAGAGGGAGGTTAGAGGCACCGCCCACAGGGCAGAGGAAAACTCCAGATCCTCACACACACAGCTGTAATGTAGACACATGTTGGCTTTGAAGTTAGGCAGGCACATGGCTCAAGTTTTTGCTTCAGGTTACAGAAGGCATCACAGCAGGTGTACAAGAGCTCTATAGCTGCTAGATGTCTTCCTTTGTTTTCAATTCCCTGATTTATTTCCTAAGGTCAGCTGGCTGTGGCAGCCATATTGAATTGGATTAACTCCTAAAGTTAATCAGTTGTGGGTGTACTATTCTGAGGGTTTCTCCATAATCTGTCCACTGGTTCATAAGATATTTTGCTTACAGACAGATACAGAATATTCCAACAGTTAATGGCAAAATTTTAATAACAGATTTTGCACGATCACTTAGCACTCAGAGTATGTGTTGGAAAAGACTCTCAGCTACTATCACACCAAATTTGTGGCAGGCGATTAAAAAGTGCATCTTATTACAATAAGCTGCACAGACAATTTGTTCTGAAATGCTTCATGGGGCCAAAATTGACTGTGCAACATAAAACCATTAGCATGAATTATAAGAACAGTTTCAGATGTGTAATTACCATGTCCCCCTTCGTGTTGTTCTCCGTGTGACATAATATCAGCCCACTCAACAACTAGGTCACGGCAGATCCTGTTTCCATGGATGGGATTTTCACACAAACGTATTGCCAGGAGCCAGCTTCACTTTTTGGAAGGAAATTGCAAGCATATTTTTTTTAAATGAATTTTTATCTCTGGTTCTCTTCTGTTTATTTTTACAATATAACACCAGAAGATTTCAACCACGATTGCATCAACATGCATGCCATTTTGTACAAAAATTAATGACAGTGAGAAATTAAATTTCTGAGTCCAGAATCCTCTGACTTTCCATCAGATGTTGCAGAGATGGATGTTGTTATTTTTGTGGTGAAGTGCACTTATTTTGCATAGTGTATAAGAATGTATGGTAGCGCATTTCCACCACTTTGATAAAAGTCATAATTATCTTAAAATCATAGCTTAACCTTTTATAAATATAACTTGGTATCCCTTAATTATAAATTACTATCTCATAATTATGACTTTGCATCACATATTTATGAGATACTATCTTACAATTGTGACTTGATATGTCATAGTTATTACTTTTAATCTTTTCATTGTGACTTAGGATCACATAAATACACTGCCTGGCCAAAAGTCGCCAGCTGGATTTAACTAAGCAAATAGGTACAAGCCTCCTATTGGATAAATTGCAGACACTACTAAAATTGGTTTAAGAACTGTCCAACACATTATTAAAAACTGGAAGGATAGTGGGGACCCATCATCTTTGAGGAAGAAATGTGGCCAGAAAACAATCCTGAATGATCATGATCGACGATCATTTAAACCTTTATTATTTCTTCAAAGTTGGTCTAAATGGGCTTTTATAATTTTATGATTATTTTAGAAATTCAACCAAACCTTTGAAAATTAAAACATTAAGAAGCTTTCATGCTTCTCACCTCAACCTAAGGCTACTAGGGCATCAAACTTATCTGACTGAACATCATTTTTCAGTGAAGTTCCACTAGAGGAATGCCAACAAAGATCAAATAATTACCAGGTTCTGTTTCATTGAGTCACTTGACTGTTCGGGTAAATTCATGTAAATTCATGTGATTCATTGTTGGCCTCATCATTCTTTTTATTTCTTATTGGTGTAAGGTAGATTCATAAAAGCATATTGATGCACGTCTCCATCTTGCATCTTGACGTTAACCACACAACTTAGTTTTAGACCACTGAATGTTCCTTTTATTTACTGCTTCCAAAAGTCATAAAGCAAAAGTATTTCCACGTCCATTTGAACTTTTTTACCAATGATGACAAGTTTTACTCACTAAGCCGAGTGCAGGAAAAGCTGTTATTGTAAAGTGAACTTTGCGATGGAAGTGTAAAAGGTGGCTACAAGGTCTTTAATGAGTAGAAATGTTCTGTTCTCTGCAGCTCACTGATCCTTAGCTATGAATGCCACAGATTTGTTAGTCTTCCCTTTTTCAGTTTAAATTAAAATTTGCTTGACCCTTTTTATAATTTTTTATAATCATTTTCCTATTGCCTTTATGCCTTGAAGTTGCAGATGTTAGGTCAGTTTGAAAACAGTAAATAAAGTTCCCTGTAGTAGTTTGTTTCTTATCTTTCTGAAGAGGATAGGGTAGGGTTTGTTTTTCCAACTGTTAGCCAGATTACTTAAAACTAAAAAGAAGATTAGGATGAAATTTTCAGGAAATGTTGGGGTTTGGCACAACGAAGGAGTGATTTATTTGGCAGTGATTCAGTCAAAGACCAATATCAAAGGTGAAGATCATGCTCTAACTCTGCAACCATGTAATGTGGAAATGTCAAACTACACAGCTGGACACCTTGTGGCTCAAGGATGATTCCTATTGATTTATAGGTCACAGGGTGAAGATCAAGGTCACAGTTGACCCCATTACTTAAACCTTGTCTATGCTTCAGCAGGTCACCCCTTGTTAGGCCCGAGCAGCGACAGCGCTGCAAAGGCCTTTTGTATTTCGTGGATTTCTTTATTATTTTTCCGCCACTTTACCTGGCTCTTTGGATGATTTGCCATATCCAAAAACTCACTAAATTTTACAGAAAATTGTCCCTCGCGTGAAATTTTCGGATTCCAATAGAATCGAAAGTGGGCGTGGCCAAACTGCTTCACGGCGCCCCCTAACGAACCGTAAGTCGTAGAGGCCTGGAACCTCTGCACATAGGTAGAACACTAAAAATGCCCGAAAATGTACAGGGAGGCGGCCATTTTGGATCAAAGGGCAAATTTTCGCCGTTTTTGACTTTTGTACACCTCAACTTTAATGAACTCCTCCTAGGGATTTTGAGCGATCGGCTTCAAACTTGGTCAGTATGCAGTTGAGGGACGGGGGATTAAAATGATCAAAATCGTGAGTTTTTGAGCACGTTCAGGGGGCGTGGCCAAGCGGTGAACTTGGCGTACTTGTCGAAGCAAACGAAACGTAATAACTTTCACAAGCAACGCCTGACTTGCACCAAACTTGGTATGAGTCATCCCTGTGGGATGCCCGACGATCCTATGTGGTCATATTCTGACATCATCTAAGCCCCGCCCCCTCAGGACAGGAAGTCACTTTATTTTTTTGGAAAGCTACATCTCTGACACCCCTTAACCTAATCAAGTCGATCCTGTGTCAGATGACAGCTAACAAGTTGGTCTGACTTGTATTAAAGCACAAAGAGTTTTTGCTGGGGGGCATGGCCGTGACAGCGTTGCGAAGTCTGACGTAACGCCGTTCTCTTACGTTTGGCTCTAAATTCCACATGTTTTTGTTGAGCTACACGAAACTCAGTACGATCAATCCTAGTGCAGCCCCCAACAGAAATGCAGTGCAATATTTGGTGGGTGTGGCCTAATTCCTCCACAGCGCCCCCTATAAATCTTTAAAAAAGCAGCCCCAAGCCATGCTTTTACTGACAATCATGAAACACGGTACTCGTGTGTATCATGTCAGGATGTACAAAAAAGCCTCTTGGAGCCATGGTCCAAACCTCACAGGAAGTCGGCCATCTTGGATCAAAGGTCGGATTTTTACCCCATTTTCGGCGATTACAGCCTCCGCATTTGAACAAACTCCTCCTACAGCTTTTGACATACAGGGTTCAGAATCACTGAGCTCAGTCTTGAGACATTGAATGTCAAAAGTTATCAAAAGCTTTTTGCTACAGCAAAGCATGTGGGCGTGGCCAAGTCTCAAAATCTGACCATTCGCCATGAAACATCAATGTGGAATAACTTCTACATACAAGTTCACAGCTTAATGTAACTTTCTGTGTGTCATAACAGAGTAGTACTAATCACATTAACCTGGTCAATTTGTGACATCACTTTAGCCCCGCCCCCTTCCAACAGGATGTAACCTGTTTTCCTGTTGGAGGTTGTCCTTTTTTCTCTTTCACTCACACAAATTTAAGCCTGCGTCAGATGACAACAACATGATGCAGAGTCCCTCTCTCAGCACTGACTGGTGCCGAAATAATGTGGGTGTGACAGAATGGCGAACGCCAATCCCTCGCCTTTTGCATACGGTTGGCTCTAAATCACACATGCATTATCCGATTTGCACCAAACTGGATATGAATGACCTTTGTTAACCTCTGAAGAGGCCAATAGGATTATACTGGATTTTAACTCTAGTGCGCCCCTATAATAGTCCAAGAGTTATATCTCCCTGATACCTCATCCGATCTGCATGTGATTTTTTGTGCATCACCAGTGAGCACTGTTGCACACATTATTGTGGTAATTTAATGGCAACACTTAAGCCCCGCCCACTAAGGATTTTTGGGTGACTGTAACTGAAACGGTGCAAAGTAGGTAGGTCAAACATTACAACGAGACTCCCCATGGGTCAAGTATCAACCTTTTTAACTTCAAGTTCACAAGGTCAAAGGTCAAGGTCACGAGAGCCTGTTTGCGCTAACTCTTCAACCATTTGACGTAGGAAGCTCAAGATTCACAGCATGGCACAGAACTGGCACTGATCTGGACTGAAGGCAATTTGGGACATTTGCTGAAAACGCTACCTAGTGGACGGTGCCGAAAAGGCGCAAGAGCGTAGACGGTGGTCGCCAGAGCTCCCGCGGTCGCCAGAGCCTCCGTGGTCGCAAGGCCAGAGCGGCGCTGAGCTGCGAGGGCTGCCCAACGCTGCTTGCAGCTTTAATTTAGGTTTGTTTTTTTTTCACTTCTTTTAAAACCTCTATATAACTATATAAAAGCAGAGATGGAAGTTGCAAATGAACTGCCACTGTGGTGACTGTATTGCGATGTGATTGTTAGGCTGTATTTATCCAATTAAAATCCAGATCTGGCCTGTTAACATTCTACCAACCCCGAAGCTACATATTATCCAGCCATTTCAGCTGCAAGACTGTTTGGTTATTTTTATCTCTGCCAGGAAGGTTTCGGTAGCGTTGGTTTATTTGTCTGTTAGCAAGATTACTTAGAAACAGATTTTGGTGACATTTTTGGGAAATATTGAAGTTGACACAAAAAAAAGCAATTACATTTTGTTGGTGATCCGGATCACAGTCCGGATTGTACAAGAATTCAGAGGCATTGGTGACCTTATGGTCTTGACTGAGGTTTGCGCTCTCCGAGTGCTTCTACGAGAAGACTGATCTTACAAGTTGCTTGTGTTCTATCTAGTATGTATTTTTATAATAAGATAATAAAATCTGTAGTCTTTCTTGATATTACTTAGTGTAACTAGCTCTTTTTATTTTGTGTTTTACACCAACTTCAAAAGCCACTTTTGTAATGGCTTGCTATTCGTAGCAGTTGAACCTTACATAATATGCTTATTCAACTTTATGCTTTTACTGCTACCAGAAAAGGATCTGTGTTACACTTATCTGTAAGCTGCAAAATGTATTACTTCCTGTCACTGCAACAGTGCAGAATAATTCACTTCTGCTTTGTCACAATTCTTGGAATTAAGTCATTTCAATGCCTACAAGACACTGGCACTTTTTTCAGTTTTTGAATGGTGCTGATGATTCCTTAACTTTCCTCTAGCATCAACATGTGTTACGGCTGCAGGGTTTTTTGCCCATTGTTTGTTTTCCTTGCAGGATTCTGAAGACAGGCCTTCTGCAAGTGTTGTCTGTTGTCTTGATTGGTGCTCTGCGACTTTAAAGCTGCCATGCATGCAGCTGAAGAGAGAGGTTTTTCTCTCTCCCTCCTCAGAACCCAGTTGGTTTGGTTTGTATTTGGTGGTTGAGTTGTGTCAGGTTTGTTTGGGTCTTTTGCTTAATTTGGTTAATTCTTGGTTTTGTATTAATTTATTTTGCTTTCTTTTTTCAGGTATTTCCACTTTTAGGTCTAATTTCTGCAGTATAATATAATAAATTTATTTTGCTTTCCATTAGTAAATCCCCGTGTGGTCTCCTTTATTGTTAATCCACCAAACGACCCTGGTGGCCGTAACACATGCAAAATGAGAAAGAAAATAGCATGTTGGTTAAAATAGTTGACCAGAAGTTCCATTGTATCTAAAGTCCTTTTGCACTGATCAGTGTTTGAGTAAAATAGGAAAGTGTTTCATTGGCATTGAGTCCCAGGTCAAATAACTGTGATCTGGACTCATTAAAATAAAATTCTGGATGTACATGCTAACTTTTACACAGGGTGTTGTGCTCAGTGCTGCAAGAATGATTACAGGGATATTTTTTTTTGTTAATTTTCAAAACAAGTACATTTATGTACTGCACCATCTCACACTCTCCATCCTAAATTTTTTTGTTTTATTTCCATGAAACCATGATGTTTTTGCTCATGGTTATCGTACTGTCAGAATCTCATACTGACCCATGCCTCTTTGCTTTGATATGCTCACACTAAAAAAGGGATCTTATTTTTGGTATAAAACCTGTAAACGTGCAGCCTCTGTGTGTGGTTAACATTTCTTCTGCACAAGCAGTACACTTTTAACAGAACGGTAAACAAAGGCACATAATTTTTCAATGTATTTAGTTCATGTATATACAAAAACCAAATGGTTTACCTTTTTTCAGTCCCTTGTAAAGGCAATGCACACTTTTTTATGTCCTTGTTTTTTGGTTTAGGTGCATGGGTAATTGTAACTGTTGTTATTGTGTATTAGCCTTTAAAGTTGCTTCACAACACTGGAAAGCTACATCTTAGCACACTGCCTAATTTAGTACACAACTTTAACTGTAACTGTACACGCTAGTGTTTAGTAAGGGCCTCCACATAGCAACAGAATGTAATTATGGCTGCAGGACATGGACAAAAAGTTCAGCTCGTTTTATGTCTCTGTGCTACTGTGTCCAATTTGAGACACTCCTTTTCCACGTGTCTGCCAGACAAGAATTTTAGCCATCCTGGTCTTTGCTGTTCTTAGTCATTCAGGGAATGTTGGCCTCAAGTTAACAAACACTAGGGTCTAGAAGTTAACACAGGAAGACCTAGCAGTTGGCGGGATGTCACCCTGCCCAGAAAATTTGCCCAGCCACTGGTTACATGCCTAGAATTCCTTTCTATAAGCTGCTCCTGCTTTGATTTTTTTTTTCTAAAATATTTCCCTTCAGAAGACAGTGGCAAAGGAAATATTTTCCAGTCCAGAAATAAGGTAATTGCCCTGCCTTGCAAGTATACATTTGGTGGTCTGTGCTTCAAAATGTACCTTTGATTGATGTTCATTAGTGGAGAAACGGGGTGGTATGCAGCTCAGCATTGCAGTTGCGTTCCATCGGAGTAAACACTGTTCTGAAAACAAACCACTCCAACCTGCTCACACATACTTTCCCTGTGAAATCCTGCTTGGTGCTTTGGATGAATACAGCATTATAACACTCCAAAATGCATGACTGAAAAAGAGTCCCTATCTGAGCTTTGCAACAGACCATAACTGAATATCATATCATGTAAGTGATGTGCTGACTGAGGTAAAGAGAGCTCACTTTGGATTATAAACCTTGACTGTAGGGCAATTAAAGTAAATATTCCCTCCCATCTGAAAAAACAGGTTTGTCTAGGTCTTAGTGACGCCATGATGGGATAAATGTTCTTGCTCACATATGATTTACTGGTTTGTGGTCATGTCTGAATATATGGTTTAACTTTCAGTTTTATTCTGCTTCCAATGACACAGCAAATCAAAATAGACAAACCGGCACACATTAAAGTTGGGAAGTGTTGCAAGTTTTGTGAAATATTTTTGCCGATCTTCAGACTGTGGTAAATACATATATAGTAAACAGAACCTCTGCTTTGCCTATGGAGTATTTTTACTTCCTTTCTGTAGTAATAATTTAATATATTCTGTATTTTGTGGCATTACTTTGTATCCATAAACAAGCTTCTACCATCAGTCTGGCTGGATATTTGTCCACTCTTCTCTGTAGAATTGGTTTACATAAATTGGTTGGTTTCCTGCACATACTGGCTTTTAAGCAAAGTCCACAAATTTTCTGTAGGATTGAGGTTGAGGCTTTGGCCATTCAGAAGCTTAATTTTAGCCTGCTTTATCCAATCAGAAAGCATTACTCTGATGTGTTTAGGATCACCGTTCTGTTGGAACACCAAGTTTCAACCATCTTGCTGTTGATTTGAAGTGAAGTTAAAACATTTATTATTTCATTCTCTTTGTTTTCTTTCATTCACCAGCACCGCAGCATGATGCTACCATGCTTGACAAATGTTACAGTGTTCTTTGTCAGGATTCGTAAATATTCTAAAATGAGCAGCTCGGCGTCAGACAGACACGGGAGACCAAGATAATAGGAAGTGAGTTTATTTTACAGTGAATCGGGAGCAGGAATAATTACAGGAACCAGGAACCTGGAAGCAGAGGACGTGGTAAGTATTTCCTTGGTGAGGAAGGCAGGTAAGTATTATATC